>NC_056727.1:938961759-938991759 GCF_019279795.1 Protopterus annectens
AAGCCACTTTACTTCTGTTAAAAAAAAAAATTAGATGATTCCAGTCTGTCTGGGTAGCACAGCTTTCTGTTTTAGTTTGTTCCACGTTCTTATACTTCATTCTTCTCAGCTAGTTTAGTATAATTAATTTTATTATTTAATCAGTGTGTATGTGTGTGTGTGTGTGTGTTTGTGTGTGTGTATGTGTGTGTGTGTGTGTGTGTGTGTGTGCGTGTGTGTGTGTGTGTGTGTGTGTGTGTGTGTGTGTGTGTGTGTGTGTGTGTGTGTGTGTGTGTGTCTGCGTGTGTGACTATGTGTATGTGCATGTGTGTGTATGTACATGATCTATGCAAACTGGACCCAAAAAGCAGGAGGAGATGGAATTAGTAATAATGACCTGAGACCACTTCGACATGAACTTAAAGTATCATTATATCTGTTATTCACTAGGTCATATAAATATGGGGAGATTCCTCAAGATTATAGACATGCATTTGTTCTTTAATAGAAAGGGGACTATGGCAAACCCAGAGTCATACAGACCCATAAGTTTACTTTCTTGTTGTGGAAAATAATGGAGAAGGTTGTTTTGTATGAATTATTGTCAGAACTGGAAAGGCTGGGGTTTGAAACCATATAAAAGCATACATATGTTGAAAATAGATCTATAACTACCTGTAAGATGATGTTTTATAAAAATATAATATCTATGAATTAAAAAAGTTTGTTGTGATGTAATTTATGTAGACATATCTTCGGCCTTTGATAGGGTCATTAATAAAACACTTATTACTAAGTTAGACCAACTAGGTCCTTATGTAATCTTGATAAGACTGAAAGCTGCATGGCTTACAAATATATCGTACAGCAATTGGTCGGGTGAAATTTTCGATTACAGTCATTGTTTCCTACATGCTCTGTTGTAGGCCCATAATTGTTTAGGTTGTATCGTTCAGATCTATCATTTTTATCTGAGGTGCTCTATAGTCTGTATACAGATGACTTCAGAATGGATAAACTGATTACATCTGTTACAGACAGGGTGCTATGTCTGGAAAAGAATTTGACTAAATTGATAATTTAGGCATAGGAGATTAAATATGCTGGTGGCACCAAAACAGATGTGGTAGTACTTGATCAATCAGCCTTCAGTGAAATCTAGCAGTGCTAATGCCTGCATAGATGGTGACAAGATAGATAGAATGTGATAACTGAGGAATAAAATTATATACTAGGTCTCACAGTTAGACGTTGCCCGTTCGATTCTCAGTTAGAGCGTCTTCTGTGTAGCGACATGCGTGAATGGGCGTTCCTTCGTTGAAGGTTGTGCGTCAGGCCCGGCAAGCCAGTACGTAAAACTCTACTACCAATCATTAGCGGACTGGAGTTCCGCTGTGGCGACCCCTAACCAGGAAAAGCTGAAAGACACAAACAAACATGATTACGTGCTAGTTGCATCATTTTATCCAGATCAGATGAATATAGAAAGTTAACATAAGTAACTGAATACACTTCATTACCGTAGCAGATATGCATCATTTCCCAAAGTTCATGGTCAATGAAAGTATGCTTTTTTTGTATTATTTGTGTGTTATTCAAACAATTCCATGCATTTTCTTAATGTTTAGCTATTTTCTTCTTCTAACTAGAGGAAACAATTTTAAATTGAACTGTAAACTGTTTAAGTGAACTGTCCCTTCTCAAACCCAGGTCACAAAGCAAAGGTAAATTCAACATCAATAGACAACTTACTGTAGCCAGTAAATTACCTTGTTTTATGTGAGGTGGAAAGAAATCTGAGTACCCCTTGAAATCTCACATTCAGTACATGCCTGCTATATGTGCTACAGCTACTGCGGTGGTGGTGCTGCGGTAGCGTTGTCGCCTCACAGTTAGACATTGCCTGTTCGATTCTCAGTTAGAGCATCTTCTGTGTGGCGACATGCGTGAATGGGCGTTCCTTCGTTGAAGGTTGTGTGTTAGGCCCGGCAAGCCAGCATGTAAGACTCTACTGCCAATCATTAGTGGACCGGAGTTCTGCTGTGGCTACCCCTAACCGGGAAAAGCCGAAAGACACAAACAAACTAGAATTTGGTTTGAATAATATTTAACAGGCCATGAAAAATAAATTTTAACTGACCATTACACCTAAATGCAGTCATGTATCATGGTGGGACCAAGTAACAGCAAAGGTCACTAGGATACTGTCTGAATCATAAAGTGAGGGTATTCGGCACTGATAGACTACAGTCAAATGACTGTCTGCAACTCTGAAGCTCTGACAAGGAGAAGGGCATTATGTTTATATACAGCTGCAACCAAAGACCACTAAGTCAGCCCCAAAACATCTAAACTTGGGAGATTGACAGGAATACTCCAAAGGTAAAAAAAGCACATCATCTTTTCACGGGATAAACCCTCCTGCATTCCCTGTACATACTTCAAGGTGAGATACACTCAGGGGAAAGGAACAAAGTGTGCCAAATACTTTTCTCTACCATGACATGATGCTGTTGATCTTCCAAGTTCAAGATTCTGAGCATCAACCAAACAGATGATGACAAACAGTACAATCCCCATGTCTAGGGGATGGGAGGGGCTGAATAGTCAGAAAATGTGAATATGCAAAGCATGTGCTCTTTGGAAGATGTGGAAGAGACTGAGAATATAATAAGCTTCCACTGTGACGGCTACTGTCAAGTGGAGAAGTCCTAAATTAAAAATGAAAATAGAATATAAAATACATAGCACAAATGACAGTAGGACTGTAGATATTGTGAGCATGACTTATAAAGTTTTTTTTTTATTTGTTTTTAAGATAGACTGATAAGTTTGGGAACAAATATGCTGCGACATTTAGAGAAGGGAAAATTAAGACATATCCAGGGGGGTTATTATGAGTGGAAAATAGGAAGAAAACTGGAAACAAATAGTCACGTAGTGAAAGCCTATATACCTACATGCAATAATAGAGAAGGTGTGTTGTTTCTCACCATTCATTTTTTTCCCCACCCGTTAATAACTTTAGTGGATCAGGCAAACTGCAAGCAGCTACCACATTCCTCAGTCTGTGCCATGCAATAAAGTACATGATTTTGTCTGCTAATGTCCAGTACTTTACTTATTTATTTATTGTGAGATAATATGTGGCCATTTTACTAACAAGAATATGGACAAGTTAAATATTTTTTAGAAAAAAAAAATACAAACTCCTAGTACCTGTGTGTGCAAAGCTCCAGTAAGTATGAAGCAATGATTTGTTAGCTAAGCAGTGACAGCTTAAAGCTTTTTGCAGAAATGCCTTTGGAATGTGCCTATGTCTGAGCATGTCTAAAACTGTCTACATAACTTCTGTTGTTTATATTTTTCTTGCACATTTTTCATAGTTAGCAACATGTTAAACCAATCTGTTCCTGCTCACCCTGAGGTAGCGGGTAACCTGCCTCTACCTGTTTGCAGGAGATACTCCATGTTTAATCTCTGAATAAACATCTGTTTTATTTTGTTATACTGAATTCCTTATTTGGTTGTTTACTGAAACCATTCTCATGCTGTGTAAATATTGTTAAAGACATTTTGTTTAATTCTTCTCCTTCATTTATACACTTGGGAGGTCCTGAGATGTTTTAATTGAAACAAAACAGTGTAAGAAACTTCTCTATGTGGAAGATTTTTAGTCCATATATCTCTAGTTAATCAGTGTATATTAATCTGGCAGTAATATTAGAAGTAGTGAACTTAAACTCGTATTAAGTAAAAAAAAAAAATATATATATATATATATATATATATATATATATATATATAGATATATATATAAAATATGAAATATTGTACAGAATTACTAAGTATTCGAAAGTAATCCAAGCAAGGCAGGCAGTCTGTCTCCAGTCGAAAATCCTTTATTAAGTACGCTGACTTGTTCTTTTAAATGCATATTTGCATTCCTCTGTCTGTTGGCCTGGATCTTGGCTAAAATATGTTTTCAGAACAGTGTCCCTATCTAGTTAGAAAACTAATATATATATATATATATATATATATATATATATATATATATATATATATACATACATACATACATACATACATTTTTTTTCCCATGAAATTACTTACTGGCATGGATATAAAAGGGAGCGACAAAATTAGACTGAAGTATTTTTGAAGACTTTTGTACTTAATAATATATCCTAATTGTGTATGTTACTGTAATAATTAAAATGCTATAGCATAGTTCTGTTCCTTAGGAATGATGTGCAGGTGACAGACTCTTTTCTCTTTCCTACTGTAACACCACTGCAGATCATATGAAACCCTCACACCTATCTCTGTAACGTCATACTGTGGAGTGGAAATTGCATGTGTACATCTCTGCCCCAAATCTGCTAGCTTGATAACAAGATGGAAGTAATGATGCATCTTTTCTTCTATATCTTACTTGGTACCTAATTAAAGGGTAACACCAAGGGCTTCATTAATACTCCTTCAGGTTCCATGAAGCAGAAAACTGGTACAAGAAAAGTACATACTTCACATTTATTCCACTAATTAAGTATACAGTTTGACATGATCTGTATCCACAAACAAGTCTCACAAAACAGATACTCGAAATATAGCAATCAAAATGTATAATCAGCATAACACAAAAAAAGCACAATGTGTAACTAACAACAACTTAAGAAACATTGTTTGTAGAAATGGTTCTGCCCTCTGCATTTCTGTGGTGTCTCCACCCCCCCCCCTAAATTTTGCTATAGCTGAGGTTACACAGAGAGAAAAAAGAACAGCAAAAATAAAAAATACAAAAAAACTCGTCTTTTACTTTAACTCTGAGTTGCCTGACTGATGCCACCATTCAACAGCATTTCCAGGAATACAATGGCTGATAAACTGAAGTTATAAACACTTCTATATAATGAAGCACAGCTAATTCTAGTGTACACATTTGGTTGGTAAATTACTTTTCCTGTGTTAGGAGAGACCTTTTGCATTTCAGGTTGCAGGGTTTGACTTTTGACAGGAAGGGGACATCACCATGTTCTACCCCCTGAATCTTTATGTCCTTAAGGGTTAATTTACATGCATCCCATGAGTCTCTGTCAAAAGTGGTTTAAGATATTAATTATACAGTGAAGTCTCCCGTTTTCCAGGATTTTTTTGATGTTTTTGCCTGTGAGGTTTTTCTGTGTGATGTTTATTAACTTCTTGCTGTGTTCTTTTTGTAAATGATTTATTTAGGTTACATATTACGTTATCAAACTTTTAAAAGTTCGAATGTCATATGGCCGACAACATCTGATCAAACTTTTAAAAGTTCGAACATTTCAAAGGAGATCTCTGTACAGTGCGGAATGAGAAGATTTTCCTTTCCTGCACTGTAGTGCGATCTTGGAGTTGGTATATTTAAAAAGCGGGGGGGGGGGGGGGTGCAGGGGGTAGTTTTTTTTCTGTTGTGTATTTTTTTTTGTTTTTCGAACTTTTAAAAGTTCGATCATATGGCTTCGACCATATGACGTTCGAACTTTTAAAAGTTCGATAATGTAATATACACCCTTTATTTATTGTTTTTTTTTGTAAACAATTTGTTTATTGTACACTGGCTGGATATTAATTAACTGCAAAGCTATCACTTTTTGAAAATAAACCAAAACATTTGCAGTGCATCGGAATTTGCATACCTTATGTTATGGTTTCTTTTTGAAAATGAAAATAATAAAGTAACAACATTTTGCTTTATTTTGATAGAAGTCATGACTCATTTACTAATGAGATACAAATCAAAAGTAGTTTAAATGTGTGGTATTGGACACACTATGTTGAAACAATGAACCTCATTTTGGAACCTGAAATTTAGGTCATAGTGCACAGCAAGTTGTTATAAGCTCAAATTAGACACACATTAACACAGCAGATGATTTACTCATCGAAATATGTAGAAACACATAAGTTAAAATTAACTCATAAGAGAATTAATATAAGACTGTCAGGGTAGCAACTCAGAAGGATCTTCATAATTCCTAAGATTCATCCAGTCAAAATGTATAAATCATTTTGGGGTGGCAGCCTAGTTTCAATCTGGATGGCCTAACTGTTAAACCAGACATTTGATGTTCACTGTATAGCACTTCATATCCTAACAAAAAGGAGCATTTCAGCTAAATAAAGTGGCTTGCATAAGGTTTCAGTTTTGCGTAGTACATATGGACCCCACACATTCTTTGGCTTCAGTTGTCTGACTTGTTATATACACTCTACCATTTGAAGTTGCATTGTGCATTCCTGATTACTTCTTTCACCTGCTCCCGTTAGGGGTCGCCACAGCAGATCAACTGTTTCCATTTCTTCCTGTCCTCTGCATCTTGCTCTGTCAAAAAGTTGTGCATTCCTGATTACTGCTACTCTAAATGGCACCTGAATGGTTTTGCACGAATGTATCATTTGTCAGTAAAGCTCACAGATGACAGAAGATGGTAGTAGCAGGATTTATTGTAATTCTGCACATGAGAGGGATGGCAGAGGCCTGAGATAGTCTTCAGCCTCTAATATGGATTCCAGAGAAGGGTAACTGGTTAGTACCAGCTTGATGCCCTGGAAGGGTTCAAAATGCAATCCTGGGTAGAACTCTCACATCTTTTTTGGAAAAATAAACAGTGCAGAATTCACATTTCAGGACTTTTCCTTTTGTATTTTCTATTTGTCATTTTATTATTATTTTTTTTTTAATTTTCATTTTTAGAGTAGTAAACCAGTGTACAGCAAGTCGTTAAATATGCTGATATACCTTTTTTTACAATGTGAGCTGCTAAAGCAATAATTGACGACTGTGCGTGGGTGTATCAGGATTTACCAACGACTGGTGTGGTGTGATCATGAGGGTGAAGCCCATGTTATTAAACAAATCCAACCATGGGTAAATCCTGATATACTCACAAACATGAGTGGATTATTGCCTTCATATAATAGCATTAGTTAAGAAAGAAATTACTTACTTTTCTTAAATAATGTGATTGTATAAGGGGACTTCTGTCTTCTTCTATATTCACTAGTCTGATGTATTACGTGTGCATATGGGACTTACTTTCCTACATTTGTACAGTGCATCAGTGCAGGAGAAGTAATGGAGAAAACATAATCTCCATTACTGCTTGCTTATTTATTTATTTATTTTCAAACTGTTAAAAAACAGACATTTACAAAGACAGGGCAAAAATATGAGGAAAATCAGGTATGTTTCTCAATTTATTTTGCAGAAAATACTTGATTTTTGCCATATTTTATTGTATCCTCTACTATATGCCAATATAAAAGTATGGCTGATCAGTGGTACTTCAGTGGATGGAATTTTTTCTTTTGGTATATAATCAATTTAAAATGGGCATGCTGATTGGGCTGTCCAATCAAAATGCTCGCTTTTGAATAGTAAAAAGCTATTATTGTATAAACTGCAATTAAACAACTGTCAGTGTGGCTTGATCAAAAAGGAAAGTCCCTGCTAACCAGATGCATAAAGAAGGAGTGATTGAATCTCAGCAAAGGCATACTAAAACGGTTTTCTATCATTATTTTGACTCACACTTGGTCAACCGCACTATGTTCGACAATGGAAAGTCAAACACAGCAATATCAAACTTTAAAAGCAAGCCTAGGAATGGGTTTTAACATGGGTCGATATAGGGGTTCACTGCTATTGCTACATTACAAACCTCGTCCCTATCTCGACCCATGTTAAAACCCATTCCTAGGCTTGCTGTTAAAGTTCGATATTGCTGTGTTCGACCTTCCATTGTCTAACATAGTGTGGTCGACTGAGTGTGAGTCAAAATAATGATAGTAAACCACTAAAACATATTGCATATTGCTGTTATACAGTCTCGTACATGTATTATTTTTTTGAAAATATGTCATTAAAGTGCTTTTCTTTTGTTTTATTTTGCAACTTCTGCTGCTGCCCAATACCATGGGGGTAATATATATATATATATATATATATATACATATATATATATACATATAGGGAGAGAGAGAGAGAAGTGTGTGTGTGTGTGTGTGTGAGTGTGTGTGTGTGTGTGTGTGTGTGTATACATATATATATATATATATATATATATATATATATATATATATATATATATACTGTGGTGGTGGTAGACGTTGCACGTTCGATTCTCAGTTAGAGCGTCTTCTGTGTGTCGACATGCATGAATGGGCATTCCTTCGTTGAAGGTTGTGCATTCGGCCCAGCAAGCCAGCACGTAAAAATCTACTGCCAATCATTAGCGGACCAGAGTTCCGCTGTGGCGACCCCTAACCGGGAAAAGCCGAAAGACAGTTTATATATATAGATATATATATATATATATATATATATATATATATATATATATATATATATATATATATATATATATATATATATATATATATATATATATATATATATATATATAGGTGTGCAGCAGTCATGTATTTCATTGAAATATATTTTTCAAATGTATGTAAAGTGATAGTCTGTCAGTTTGTGTTTAAAGGGATCTTCAATTTGGTTGCTGTTGTATAAATGTGGACTTAGTATATATAAATAAGAAGAATATGCAGAGGTGAAAACACAGTGTTAACATTGCCTATAATATTGCTTTCTTTTAAGTATTTGTTTTAGTTTATGTTCTTTGGTTTGAGTTATTTTTACTGCTTTGTTTGCAGGAAGTGAAAGTCTATGCTCGGCATATCCTGGATTCATAGTCCAGTGTATTAACATGGTACAAAGCTAATGCCACATAGCCAGACAACAGGAAGTGCTATATAGACATGAATAAAGAAATAAGGACACATAGTGTTAGTGGGCAGATAGCTGCTACTTAACTGAAAGTCTACAACATACTCATGATCTTGCATTGTCTTTTGTGAAAATCATGAGTATTGAAATGAGGAAAACATCATGTAGCACAAGTTGTTCCCAGTACTGGAATGAAACCTGGGTGCACACTGAAAGTCAACCATTAAAGGAGGTAGAAAGTATCAGTGAAATGGTGCCCAGCTAGCTGTACACCTTATTGGTTTGTTAAAAGAGATGGAATGGAGAGTGCCAGAAAGCAAGATAAGGGGTGTAGCCAGCAGAGACCTATACAGCAAGAACTGTAATGTACTTCAGGCTGGGAGGTAAAGATACATTTTATTCCACTTTGAGAGATATATATACCTAGAGAGAGAGAGAGAGAGATAAGAGGAGAGGGATGACAGAACAATAGTGGAGGAACAGAGGGTATGATCAGACAGCTGGCACACAGACCCATATGTAAGAATACAGTTCTGTATGTGGACACACAAGGGAGGAGACATGGCATACACATACAAGGACAAACAAGGGTAAACAAGGGTAAACAACATAGCTTTGGAGAGGAGAGTGCAGCCTGACAGCCATTGACTGGCTCAAGGCGATATGAGTGGGACCCAGTAAGTGGTGGGCCTTAGGCCTGGATAAGCAATGGCAATGACCACTCCCAATTTGGGGGCCTGATGACATCAGCCAGCTGGTCCAGTCCATGAGTCCACTATTAAATGCAGGAAGGGGTTGCTGGATGGTGACACACCAGGTCATTTGTAGCTTCTAATATGTACTTCAGCACCAACACTGCCAGGATGGGTGACTGGAGTGGGCTGGCTGCCTGGGATTGGATATACTCCTTCCTATGCAACTACTATGTTACCACTCACCAGACAGACTAAGACATCTTCAGCTATAGTGGGCCATGGAGACCTGCAGAAGGGAAACAAAATTAGGAAACCTGATTGATATTTCAGATAAAATTCAAGAAAAGAAATGCATGCCATTACCCCTGCTGTGCCTGAAGTCTCTCTTGCCTCTTATGGCAGCTGGCAGCATTATCCTATCTCTCTTCCTGTGCTGAAAGGCAAAAGTGATAGGCAAGGAATCACGTAATACACAGGTTGAAATGCAGATTACAGGCAAACAGTACAGCAACACATAAATGTGCAATGAAGCACAAGTCTTAAGTGATTCCCACAGTTTAATACATAACTCTAGCAGCATGTGAAAAACAGCAAAAAAGCATTCAGATTCATATTCTGCAGGACAGCAGTCATAATAGTACATTGCAGTGGTATGGCTTGGAATTAACCAAAAACAGACCAATTACTTTACATAAAAATTAACAAACAATAAAACCATCCTCAATAAAGTGAGATAAAACAGTACCATTACCTTAAAATACATACTCGGCTGTGACACAGACCAGATAAATATTATTTTATAGTCAGCGGTGAACCATTTTATAAAATGCAGCAGGGGCACTGCTAACATCATGTTCATCTCCAGGTAAAAATCACCAAATGGATGCTGACATCTGCTGTTGGCCAATGCAGTGTGCAGTGAAGGCAAACAACAATTTGGGAAAAAGAGAGATGCTTCAAATGACCAAATGTGATCCCATTGCTAAAAAACAGGAATTTTTGCAAGAGTTTTCCAAATATTTTACTTGGTCACCTTAATTTCCTTTATTTATTTATTGACATTTGATTACCAGGAATGTCTGACTGGGTAGAAACCTATTTTCAACAGAGGCACAGGGGGAAAAGCACCAAATTATTACAAAACATTTTCAGAACAATAATGTTACAATCTTCAAAAATAAAACAAAAACATCTACAATTTAAATAATTTTAATAAATTAGAGATAATATAAAAATATTGATTAAGAATTCAATCATTTAATATTTATAGAAATTTTAGACAGTTTGTAAAAAAAAATAAATTAAATTAAAGGTAAATTACTTTAATATAAACAAGAATTGCAACATGAAATGAGGGAAAAATATATGTCAAAGGAAAGAAAAAATAAACAGCAGTTTGTGGTAATCTTACAGTGAACTGGCTGTATGTCTCTGCTTTTAATAAAACTGCTGTTTCTGGAGTTTAAAAGAGTTTGGTTTGGTTACTCCATCCATAGCCAAATTAGTTTGTACAGCTGTCTATGCCTGCACACTGAGGAAAAAGAAGACCGAAAAAACGGAAACAAAATGAGATAGAAAGCAGGCTAGGGAAAAGAGGGAAGGATTTAGAAAGACCAAGAGAAAGAGAGACAGACAAAGAGACAGATGGACAGGGATAGAGAGACAAAGGGCAGTACTTACTCATCATGAGATGACTCATAACCATAAAACAGGAAGGTATTGATTGACTGAGAAAGTATGAGAAGAACTGCTGACCAACCCTAAAATACAAACTATACGTGACAAAATACTTACTAAATTAACATGACAAGCCTTCATAGATCTCTTTATCAGTTCAGTTGCTGTGTGTGTCCATCTTGTACTGTTCCACATTAAGGTCTTGAGTTTCACAGTGTCAGCTCTACATGTCAGAAACTGGTTTGTGTCAAGTCACCCAGACTCGTCAGTTGATTTAAAGAAAACTGCTGTACGCTTCCCACAACAAATGAAGTCTAGTTTTGTATGAAACACAGCAGATCAACTGTTTCCATTTCTTCATGTCCTCTGCATCTTACTCTGTCACACCAACCACCTGCATGTCCTCTCTCACCACATCCATAAACCTTATCTTAGGCCTTCCTCTTTTCCTGTTACCTGGCAACTTCATCCTTAACATCTTTTTCCCAATATACTCTGCATCACTCCTCAGCACATGTCCAAACCAATGTAATCTTGCCTCTCTGGCTTTGTCTCCAAACCTTCCAACCTGGGCTGACACTCTAATATACTTATTCCTAATCCTGTCCATCCTCGTCACATCCAGTGCAAATCTTAACATATTCAACTCTGCCACGTCAAGCTCTGACTCCTGCCCTTTTGTCAATGCCACTGTCTCCAACTCATATAACATAGCTGGTCTCACTTCCCTCTTGTAGACCTTCCCTTTCACTCTTACTGGTACTCGTCTGTCACAAATCACTCCTGACACTCTTCTCCACCCACCCCATCCTGCCTGTACTCTCGTCTTCATCTCTCTTCCACACTCACCATTACTCTGAACTGTTGATCCAAAGCATTTAAACTCATCCACCTTTGCCACCTCTACTCCCTGCATCCTCACCATTCCTCTATCCTCCCTCTCATTCACACACATATATTCTGTCTCAGTCCTGCTGACCTTCATTCCTCTTCTCTCTAGAACATATCCCCACCTCTCCAGGGTCTCCTCCACCTGTTCTAGTTATGTATGAAATAATCCTTTCTTATTACCCACTCTGTTCAGTCCAGTCCATATCTGTTCTTAAAATGTGCCAATCCCCTTGTACAGACTTCCTTGTCATGGGACTCTAAATAGTTCCTAAGTCCCAAACAGATTAATGACATTCACAAGAAATAAAGATAACTTAAATTGTGTATGCAGTCTGTTTTCAATTATATACAATAAGAATTCCACCCAGGCTATGTATGTAACTTCTCCAATTAATAAAATCATACCAGGAAATAGGGAAATGTGTGTAAGTCCTTAATGTGAGATCTCTCAGATGTGGATAGAGATGAAGGCTCAGTTTCACATATCTGAAAAAAAGAAAATAATCCTACTGTGCAGCTCTAGTTTCTACAAAGAAATAAAATAGCAACCTTTAATCTACTAAGTGGGTGTCACCAACTTTCTAGCATGACACAATAACAAGAAGTAAAGACCAAGTACTGTCTAGGGGTTAGCTGGATATTAGTTGAGGTCAAGTTTTCCAGATTTCCAAAAGATAAAATTTATAAAAAAAGTACTCCTTTCCTTCTATTTTCTTTTTTTTTTACCTACAGTTCTTCAGAGATGCTTCCCTGATTCCAAACTACCTTTTCACTATGCACGTAACTGTAATACACGGAGCAGTTCATTCTTTAGAGACTAATTATAACCAAAAACAAGAAATAAATGCATATCTGTAAACATTTTATTTAATTTGTATCCATTAAATACTTCCATAAATGGATATCTGTCAATATCCTAATATGCTAAGACAGTGTTTTCAAAATGTATCTAGCTCTACTTCATTGGTTCACTTTCTGTCCGAAAGCTGAGTTGATGTTATTGATTTGTGTTAATGTATTTTTTTAAAGAATTCATTCAATATGTGCTTTTTAAATGTAATATGTTAGTGATAGCATTTGTTTTGTAGAAATGAGAAGGGAGCAAGTGTGAAAGGCCAGTGAGGTCTCTAGACCAAAACTTTTGCTCCATTGTGAATGACAGGAATGCAGCATTTGACAAGGTCATGTTGTCATCAGATTCTTCCCTCAGTGATAACAGGCAGGGGAAGGGAATAAATAGTTCTCTGTCTCTCTAGTATACATTCACAATTATTCTGAGTAACAGCAAATGAGCACTGACATTTCAGGATTTGTATTCGGTGCATGGAGAAGTTTGTTATCTAAATGTGTGACTGGTTCTATGGCCATTTGTGGCCTTAGTAGTCTAACATTGTGAATGAACAGGATGAGGTACACTGGCAAGTGCAACTAGTAAACCCCAAAAGGGTGCTCAGGTTATGTTAGTAAGTCTGTGAGAAAACTGAAGGGTACTAAAATGTGAGGGCTGTATACCTTAAAAAGGTAACTAGAGTTTATAGCTAAACCATAAATTTTGTGGGTGACCTATAATTCTCCTATGTGTTTATATTAGGCATTTATAATACACAGGAAAGCTGCAAGTTTTCATTCAATATATGCATGTATGATATAACAGTGTCTGATGTTGTTAATATACAATATAAAAATATAAGAAAGATCCTGTGGAGACAGAAAGAAAAAAATGTAATAAATGTGAGTAAATAAAAGAACTGCATAAAGTAGTATGAAAGAGAGAAAATTATTTTAAAAAAAGCTCCTCTAGAAAGGGCATAGTATGATTAAAAACTATCAAAAAGAAGGGTAGGAAACTAAGAACAAGTTATAATAATGATGAAATATAATGAAGATAATGCAAGGGTAGGCCCAACAAGAAAAAAGTGATAACTAGAGAGCATTTCTTGGAGGTGGTGAACCATAAAGAACGCAACAGCATTTCAGAGTGCTGGTTAACAGTCACAGGGGTAGATACCAAAATAGGTAATGTAAACTAAGAAAATGGAAACGCAGTCTTCAGTGCAGACCCAGTCTTGGAAGGGGATTGACTGTATGGTGTAAATACAGGAAGTGATACATCCATTGTTCTGGGACTGATAATATATGGCTTAAAGAAAGTGGTAACGAATATTATTACAGATGCCGAGGATGCAGGGTAACTTATATGTAATGATGGTATTAATGATGTAAGAACGAAGTATGAAACAAAATTTAAAACAAAGTACGAAGAGGCTGGTTGCTAAAGAACAAGAATACAGGCTACGGAAGTTGAAAGGGAATGTTTCGAGGAATGACATTTGGAAAGTGACTAAATCTAGATAGATTGTTGGAAAATTGACTGGACTATGAAGATAAATAGAAGTATTAGCAATATGACAGAAAAAAGTGAGAATTAGACTTAAAAAAGGCAATGTTTATATTTTCAGTGACTTACAAATAGAAACTATTTAGGAATGCAGACATAGGACACTTGAATTTGTTAGGAAATGTGGATTAACTGTAAGATACATAAGGAAAGCTATTTGTTGTCCTAAAATAAAAAGTTGGCAAATAAAAAAAATGGGTAAATAAATAATTTGAGCATTACAGCTGCAATAAAAATCATAAAGCAATACAAATACTCAGTGTCTGTAGGCTGCCACTGCTAATAAAAGAGGGATTATGGTTTTACTTTATGAAATATGTAATCTTACACCTTTACTTACAGTAATAATGCTGCAGGCTGTAAGTTTATGAAGAACAAGCAACACAGCTGGCTTATTGACAAAAGCTTTGTCTCACAGATCCAAGGTCTGGAATTCAAAGTAATAGCTAATGCCCTGGTTCTTAAATGAAAAAGCTCTTAGATAAAGAGTTCATAGGTTCATGCATTCGTTCTAAGCTTACAGTCAAAGAAATCCTCTGAGAAGTTCAGCCACATCACCCGACACTAGAGGGAGACAAACAATATCCCCATTAAGTAGACATTCTCCACATATTTTTCTTCTTCTTTTGGCTTTTCCCGGTTAGGGGTCGCCACAGCGGATCATCTGTCCGCTCATTTGAAATCGACTATCCACTCATTCAACTGATTTTAAAGGTTGCTAGCAGAGTACTTGGCTTGATAGGGAAGGGCAGTTTATTCCAAAAACAGGGTATACATTGGCATAGATAACTGTCTTGCCATTTGGTGCTGTTGACAGGGTAGCATAGGTTTATGTTTCTAGGACAGATGTTTGCTTTACAACTGCTTTTATTTAGTTGAAGGATTTCAAAGATTGCTGGGTCATTCATACCCTAAAAGGCTAAGCAGAAATCACCCCTCAGGACCTGTATGAGACTAAGTAGAAGGGCAACCATTTTAGTCTATCATAGCAGCTAAGGGTACTTTGACCAGTGATCATGTGGTGAGAAAATGTTGAGGTCTCTCAAACTGGTTTAGATGCTTAGTGAAGTACACGCTGAGGGGTGCATTATATTAAAGGATGGACCCAATAAGAGACAAATAAATTAGGCTATAACATCTTTGGACCTTGGTAAGGTACCTTGAAGGATAGGTTGTGTAAAGTAGAAGGATTTTCTAACAACCACAAAGACAGTGTTAAGGTAGGGTGTGTTATCAAGACATGTACCCCAATCTCTTATGACCATTCATGACCATGTCAGACTTAAGTGGGTGTTAGCTATACTGTATGGTAAGCAGTACTGATGCTAGATTTACTAAAAGAAACTCTGCTGCATTGCTTAGCATTAAGGGCAATCTCATGGCTAATACACCAAACGTGTGTGTGGTCAATCCCTCACTGGACAATTTGAGTATCAGAATGGAATTTAATAACCTCCCCCAGTTTGCAATCATCAACAAAGCCGATTAGCCAAAGTCCCTTCATATATCAGCTTTTATGTGACAGAAATACCAAAGAGGAAGAGACCATGGTCAGAGCTCTGTAGGACACTGCTGGTGACATTTTTTTCTGTCTGCAGTAAGCACCCTTGCCCTTACTGGTATGGGCTCTCACCAATAAGCAATTACCAAGCCAACAAATTATGTATGGATTAGTGTTGAGTTGGGAGTGTCTGTCAGTAATCCTGGCATAGAAGATAGTGGTAAAGGCATCTGCAAGGCCCAGATCAGCAGTGCAGACTGTATGCATCTTGTGTTTGTCCTCAATAACACTTTAAAAGGACGCATACAAGTTGAAAAGTCGTGAGCTGCCTTTTACAAAGCTGAACAGATGTGTATCTGGGGATTTAAGGTCACCTATTTCATTGCTGATTAGTTCAGCTATAATATGCTCCATAGCCTTGCAATGTAAGTACAACTAACAGGCCTTTAATTTTCAGGGTTAATACAGGGATCACCTTTATAAAGTGAAACTACAACTGCCATTTTCATAAGTTCATAGGTGTCTACTAGGCTATTGCAATAAAACGTTTTCGTCAATCCAAATCCTTGACTTCATCAGATACATACCAATGTCCTTACATTTTAAACGACGATCATGTTCATTTACCATCTAGACACACAACTTTAACGGCTCAAGCCTATTATTCCTGCACTTCCTCTGGAGTGGTTTACCTTGGGATTTGTCTTACTTGTCATGGTTTTTATGTGGGCAAAACCGAAAGAATGCTAAAAAAGAGAATCTACGAGCATGTTTATGACATTGCTAAGAACAAAGAGACTAATGCTTTTTTTAAACACTCGTTAATTTGTAGTCACATGAATATAAAGTTTTTTGTACTAGAACGAGTAACTCAAGACCCCAGAGGTGGTGACTGGGAGACTCGTCTTGCTAACAGGGAGTTGACATGGCAGCTTAAGTTAGATGCCACTAAGTACCCGGGCATGAACAACAGTACTAGTCTTGCTTGTGTCCTTAGGGCAAACAGGGACAAACTATGACATTTTGTTGGGGTCTATTATATTAAATCGAGGTGTGTTTTAAACAATTTTTTATATAATATTCATTTTTAGGGTACATAAAAGTTCATATATTTATGCCACCTCTTACTAGTTTTTACTTTAGGGTGTTGTGTTAATGTTGTTAAACTTGGTTTTTTGGTTTGACCAAGTAGTACACAACTGGTGTACCTTTATTTTTGGTCACAATTGTAACATAACACAACATAATTTATTAGTAGTTGGGTTTTGTTATGAGCATTATGTTAACCCACTGTCATTGCACTGACCATTATTTGACACACACTGATGCATAGTTTTTTCGCACTGTTTAAGTCTTATCTCCTCATTTTTTGGCTCACACATTTCTCTTGGGTTTTAACAAGAGAATAACAGGTCTTGGCTTTAAAACTTGTAACTACTCTCATTGTGTTCAAACTAACACTAGTAGAAAGCTGTCAAATCATTAGTTTTGTACAATTACAAATGTTAAGGCTTATTATCTATTATTATTTTTAGCATGTTGTTCAAAGAAATTTTCTGCTTTTAAATTCAAGTTTCAGACAAGCTATAACTGGTATTTTTACGTTGTGTAAAACATTTTAAAACAGTTTGACTAAATTTTTTAATTAATTGATTTTTACTATTGTAATTGGTGCTTTTTAATTGTTTAATTGGCTCAGCAGTTTAGTATAAATGTACTGCATTGCCATAACAGTTTTGTAACTTGATAAAGCCTGGGATCGCCAGGCGAAAGCGCTTGTTTTATCTTGTATTAAAGAAGATTCTGTTTTCTATGCTGTTTCTCGAGTTGGATTCTTACTAGTTTATCCGCTTTTGCAAGGAGGTTTCTCAGTGAGATTTTTTAACTACTGGCATATTGCTTTACAACTATAATTTGTCCTAGAAGCCTTGGTACGCTGAGTTCTCGCCAGCACTGTTTCTGAGTTTGTTTTTTGCCTTATTTTCTTCATCAGATACATACCAATTTCTCAAAACCTATCTTATATAGGTAATACAATCAACATCTTGTTAATTAATTAAAATTTAAAGTGGTGCTTGCACCAGTACTACACTTAAAAACTCTGAATAAATATTTCATACCTTAAAAAATATTTTATACACTATATTATGTGAAATACATATTATATAAGTATAAAATATTAAAATGCAAATTGTATTTATAAAATACATGTAAATATTGTATACACATGGCGATACCTTATAATAACCATTTAAAACACACAAGGAAGATAATTAGTCACAATCTCCCAGCTTTTAATTTTAGGAGAGGTACTATGGATATAGTGTCATTTAAACCTGGAGCCCTGTTTGCTTCCAATAAAATCTGCCAATAGGTTTCCCTATGTTCCAATTTGGTCTCCCAGGGGCCACCCCGGTTATCTCTAACCATGGTTTCTAAAACAAAAAATTCATATCTTGCCCTTGGGCAGACCAAAAGATGTCGATAAAGGGCATTATTGGAATTTTCTTTCTGAATTTCATAAAGATGTTCATATATTCTCCTCTTGAGATGTCTCTCAGTTTTGCCAACATAAAATGCTCGGCATAATTGGCAGGATGCTAGGTATATAATACCTTGACTGTTGCAATTTGAGAACTTTGAGGACCCTATCCACCTATTTCTGGCTGAAAGAAATATTTTATCCATATGGGAAATATATTTTCATTGTGGACATGTGCCACACCTATATGTACCCTTGCGCTGGTTAGAAAATCTATTTGTGCAGGGTTCATATTCTAGTAAATTCTTGATGTTACTCCCCTTACGGAATATCGTTTTAACAGCCTTTCCTTTTAAATTACTAAGGTCTGTAATATCCCTGAAGGTATCCCATTCCCGTTCAATGATATTTCTAATAGTGCCAGAATTGGCACTGTACTCGGTAATAAAGGCCTTATTGAACTCTAACTGAGGTTCATTGGGCCCTTTGATTTATAAGGTATCGCCATGTGTATACAATATTTACATGCATTTTTTAAATACAATTTGCATTTTAATATTTTATACTTATATAATACTTATATAATATGTATTTCACATAATATAGTTTATAAAATATTTTTTAAGGTATGAAATATTTATTCAGAGTTTTTAAGTGTAGTACTGGTGCAAGCACCACTTTCAATTTTAATTAATTAACAAGATGTTGATTGTATTACCTATATAAGATTTTTGAGCAATTGGTATGTATCTGATGAAGTCAAGGATTTGGACTGACAAAAACGTTTTATTGCAATTTGCTTACGTTAATAAAACTAGTGGTTGTGGTCTTCCCTTACTGATTTTTTGGTATTTTTGGCTTTTGTTACATCAGTAGAGCCTCCGTTTTAGTTTTGGTTTGTCTACTAGGCTAATGACCACACGGGCCTTTTTAAGCCTAGTCATGCATCCCAAATCTCTGATAAGTTCTGATACCTTGATAAGTGTAACCATGGGCTGGGAGATGAACCATTTACAGGTTACCTGTTTGCATCAGAGACATATGTGCCAAACCAGGGATGAATTTCCGGTTTCCCATTCAATTGTCCAAGTTGCACTTGAATTGGATTAGGGAGGAACTCTGCTTCACATGGATGAGGATCCTGTTCCATAGACGGGGTAGTCTCTGGGATACATACCTATCTCTCCAGCAGGTACTATTTATATCTCAGATAAGGTTTAAGTCTTTAGAATGGGTAATTCTGGTACTGTTTGATTTGTGGATATGCAGGAGGTCCATCAGAGTGGGGTCTTACAATGCCCTGTATGCCAGGCATACAACTCCCCTCAAAAGCCTGTAGGAGACAGAATACAGGGAGAGGGCCTTGAGGCGGTCAGCATAGGACATATTACTTACACCCTGTATTCTTTTAGTGAGGAACCTCTGTGGGTATTTCAGTTGTTGGATATGCCTGGTTAGGTACATACCAAAGGGGACATTGTACTCAATGACAGGTATGATGAATGCCGAATACAGTGGAACAATGACTTCCTTGGACTTAGATGCCATACCATTGTTTATACGTTGCATAACATAGAATGATTTCCTCACCACTATAGACATATGATGATCAAAGGCTAGATTACTATCTATGTGTGTCCCTAAGTCCCTGACTACTGGGTCAACTCTAAGGGGTGTGTTGTCAATGTGATAGTTACCAGGGATGGATGATTTCATAAAGGATACTGTTATGCATTTCTTGGCATTTAGTTTTAGTCCATGACTCTGACACTAGTTGTTTGTCTTTGTCAGCCCCTCCTGGAAAACATTTGTGTCAGTGTGAGATTCAATGATAGCTTCTAATTTGCAAACATCTGCAGATTTAGTCAGCCAGAGACCACTGACATTAGCCTTGACTTCTGAGAAGTAAATGCCAAAAATGAGCAGCCCAAGGACTGATCCCTAAGGGACTCCACTTGTAACTGGCCTCTTTGTAGAGGTGGACTCCCCAATTCTAACTTCCTCAGTCCTGTATGTGAGCCAGTTGGCTATCCACTTGGTGATATAGGGGTTCGTACCTAACCCCTTGAGTTTGTCAACAATGCCGGAGTGGGGTATTGTGTCAAATGCCTTGGCCAGGTCAAGGTAGGCAGTGCGAACTATTTTTCTGTCATCCATTGCTTTGGTGACCTTCTCAATTAAGTCTACCAGGTTGAGTAGGCATAATCTGCCCTTGATGAAACCAAACTGGGTCGGGTCTAGTGTCTGGAGGTTTACTATATCTCTAGTGATCATCTCCATGATAATTCTTTCCATGGCTTTACATATAAGACTACTGAGATCTATGGGTATGTAGTTTCCAGGGTCTGTATATGGCCCACCTTTGTGCAGAGGGATGACTGCTGCCATTCTCCATTCATGAGGCAGGAAGCCTGTTTGGAGGCTACCATTAAATAGTAATCCAGAGGCCCTGATAGGTCATGTTTCATGCTCGTTAGAAGGCATCTTGGGATATTGTCTGGACTCATTGATGTAGTGTTCTTGGTCTTAGAGACAGCATTAAGGACCTGTTCCCTAGTGATAGTAGGAAGATTTATATTTTATGATATTTCCTGAGGGAAGGTTGAGGGGGGAGCAGAGTAAAGTTGGAGCTGAATTTATCAGCCAGGAGGTTTGCTATATCTTCTGGCTCAGTATAGGTGGCACCATTTACAATAAGCTCTGCACACAATTCTGTATTGCCTTTGAGATTGTGGACTTGGCTAAAGAATGCTTTGTGATTGTCCTTGGCCTGGGAGGCCAAACTTAATTCAAATTTTGTTTTGGTAGACTTTATTTGACTATATCTTGGGGGCATAATCAGTGAAGAGTTGCTAGAAGGTTTGTTTTACATTTCTAAGCAGATATCTAGGGATATTGTCAGCACCCAAGGAAGTAATATTTTTAATTTTGGAAAGTACCAAAAGGACTTCATTCAAACTGATCTTAAGAGGTGGGTTATGAGGAAAAATGGAGGGGACAGAGGAGTGGATGGGTGGAGTGATGTTAGAAGAGAATTTGACTGCAAGATTATAAACAATTTTCTTGGGGTCATTGAAGGAGGTACCATTGGAAATATGTTGAATGCAGAATTGTAAGTTACTTCTAAGTTTCCTGACATAACTGAAGAAGGCCTTATGGTTATTGTTTGAATTAATTGAAACCTAAGTTCATTATTAATCTTACATTTCCTAATGAAAAGTTTAAGAGACTTACTACTTTAAATCCATTTCATAATGATGACTTGGACATCTTTTAGTGATGATCAGGAGCTTTTTTTTTTATTACAGAATTTATTGATGTGGTAGCTCTGCCATATGGATTTGGTTCTAAACATGACATTATGCTTACGCCAGATTGGTATAGATGCCTTAATGCATCTTTCCAAGATAAAATTAAGAGCAGTAGGCAGCAGTCTCATATATGAGGAGCTATAGCATAAATGTGGACTATACCATATATGGGGAATTATGCCATATGTGGATAGCTGTGCTATATGCATTTATCAATAAGATCAGTAAATCGCAAATGATTGATTGTGGGGTAGTCTCTGAATGCAGAGGAGTTAGTAGGGGCCACAAAGCAGATTTTCATAGAGATGATCACAAAAAGGGGGTATCCAGCAGAATAGTACAGTGGGCATAAATGTTTGTAAGAAAAAGAACAAGAAGACTAACACCTTTGGTGGGTAGTGGTACAATTTGGGCAATTTTAATTAACATTCGCAAAGTATAGAATTATAGGTTCATAGGTTCCTAGGTAGGTACTAGGCTATCGGCCCTGGGGCCTATACAAGCACAGCCAAAAATGTACCCTGGCTTTTGCCACCCAAGAAAATTATTCTCCTGTGCCCCTGTCGAGCAGAGCCACAGAAGTGATCCCCGGGGTGAATTTCCTATCTCCCATCCAATCATCAAGATTTTTCTTGAAGAGTGCTAATGAGGAGCTTTGTTTGATATAGATAGGTAGTTTATTCCAGAGTATGGGAAGTCTCTGGGACAGGAATCTATCCCTCCGGCATGTTCTGTTTATTGTGGTGACAAGGTTTAGGTTTAACTGGGTGTATTTGCTGTTGGTAGTAAATGTTTGCCGGTTTATGCTTGGACAGCTGAGGTCACCTAAAATAAAGGTATTTAGTTTGACTGTAAACTTTTCTAGCTGGTTTAGGTATTTTGCAAGCTTATATGGATCATGAATGGGAATCTATAATTGACTATAATGTACCTAGGACTTCAACCAGTTCCAGATTTGTATCATGCAAAATTTGGTGAGAGACAATGGCGTTAGGACTAAATACTGATTTCCTCCATAGTTACCAGCAGATCTGAATGCATGATAGGCATTGTACCTTGGAATTCACAAGTGTTATCACTACAATTGAAACAGGCTTCTATAATTACACAAATACTGATGCCTTTGAGATTAAGGAAGTTGGCAGTTGTCATAATGATCCCCACCCCTCACAGACGTTTAAGTTCATGACATCATTATTGTTTGGTCTTTTTAATGAATGGAGATTACAAACTGAAGATGACAATGGGAAAGGAGACATTTAAAGGTTTCAGATCACTATCAGCTGAGCCCAGCTTGGCCAATAGTCATGGGCCAACATCTGAAGGATCATGAGGAATCTGAAGGACTGAAGGTAAAAGGTGTCCTTTTTATGGTTCTAGATATTAGCACAAAGAAGGCATTTCACAGGGTATTGTGAGTTTTTAAGTGTAGTGTGATCTGTTGCTTTCAGTTGTAGTTATAAATTGCTGTGGTAGGGGAAATAAACAAAAAGTGTATGAGTATTGTTGGGGAGCAGTCATGCAGGGGACATTTATGTCATCTTTTTTCATTGAAAAGGGGATGCAGCATGAGTCTCAGCTGCTTGAACTGGTACTTATAACCTGGACATGTGGCTTCATGTGATCCAAGAGGCATTAGGCAGGACTGGCACATGGAACACATATCTTAAAGTGAATCTTTTTGCCAATAATACTTCAGTGATAATGACTTATGATATACAAGTTAATGTGTCATATGAGTAGGTTTACAAGTTTGGTTTAGTGTCAAGATTTGAAATGAATGTAAGAAAGTTGCAAACTTTACAAGGAGGTTAGAGGGGCTCATGGGAGTGAAACAGGCCTTTCCCTGGAGTGGCTGAATCTCGTGGGATCTGGAGAATAGATATAGGATATATAGCAAAGACCACTGGGACCATGAAGAGACAAAGTGGAACCTTGGAGTTTGGGTAAGCCAGTGGTTCAGTGACTGGCCCTAATCAAAGCAGACATTGTCCTTAGAAGTTCAACCTCATGTGACTACAGTAGTCCTTATTATGAAGTATGTGACCATATGACCACAGTATTCCTGTTAAAATAGTGCTAGCAAAATAGAGGCAGTGTCATTCATTCTTCTTTTTAGGGGGCTCTTAAGCCCTGACTGTGAGGTAGATGTATGGTCAGGAATTGAGAGGGGTTTCGGGGCCTTGATTTTCAGTATATTTCCTCATCTCCAGTCCACATATTTTGGAGGTGCCCAGCTATTGCCATGAGAGCTGAACACAGAATAAAGTAAGGCCATCTCTGAATTATTGGGGCTCAATTCAGATGAGCTGCTAATTCATGCAGAATGATAATCGGTTTCTTTACCTGTGTAGGCAAAAGTTGAAGAGCCCGTTCTTACCTTGTTTACTTCATGAACAATGAGAAAGTACCTAGAAAAATAATCCTTGAATGTTGTCACTTTTAAGACATTAATCCCATTGAATACATTGAAAGGTGTTTTGGTGGTTTACTATCATATCACCAGATCGCACAACAGCGAATCGTGGTTATGCTGAACCGGAACCGCGAAATTCAAATTAACAAATGATACAATAATCAAAGTGTGGTGACTGTAAATGTTGACTTCAACATTTTCGAATAGTCACCACACTTTCGGGAACAAGATCACTGAGTGTTGCACAGTAAACAATGAGTTTGCAGGGGGGCAAGCACCCCTGCAACCCCCATACCCCCTGATACTTATGTATACAAACTCCAGGATCGCACTACAGTGAGGGAAAGGGTACATTTCCTGAACCCCACTATAGTGTGATCTGCATCACAATATCGAAACTCACAACAGTGAATGCTGTTTTGCATTCACTGTTGCAGGTTTTGACATTGTGCAATTCAGTTTTTCATAGTTCACAACTGTCATTTCACACTAGTGAAATTCAACTGAAGTCACATCGGTGACATGATAGTAAACCATTTTGGTAAAGTAGAACAAAATGTGTCTATATAATTGGGCAAGCACAGGGCTTATTTAGGGCCTGAGTTTATTATAGGACACATACACACATCCTCAATTTGTGGAAGGCAAAACAGGTGTGTATACTACAGCAAGAGTTTCAAAGGTGTACGAATTCAGATTTCTATATTATGGTATTCCTTTCACACTCAGTAACTAGCTACCCCGGGTATGCCAAAAGTAGATATCTATAGAAGTGTAGTTCTCAATGAAAACAAATTTAAATACTGATTGCAAAGGCATCTGAAAGGTCAGATTCTACAACTGTAATTTTTAGTTTGTCTAATGGGTGCTGAAAAATTTTTCTCTAACCATACAGCTAACTATAAAGCTGCTAAAATAAGAGTGTGTGTTTGAATTAAACTATCCTACTAAAAATCACAGTATAATCAGCAATGTGAACCATGATGATACATAAAGACAACTATATAATGGGTGTAAACATGAAAATAAATAGCGCTAATATCCCTGTGCATAATATAGTGAGTTGTGTAAAAATATTACTGTAAAAGCACAATTAATTGTTGAACATCAGTGCTTGTATACTTGTATAGAATGCAGTGACTCGTAAATATTCATATAAAAATACAATTGTACAATTACCATAGTAATTGAACAGTAACTGTCAGTTATAATGTAACCTGAAAATAAATGTTATTTTGTAATTTAATTCAGAAGGTAATAAATGTCATTTGGTAAGTTGAACAGCCATGGCTAAAAACAGTGTTTGGACCAGTTGACTTACCCTTTCACAAAGCTAAATAAATAAATAAATAAATATTAACATAGCAAATACTAAAAATACCGTACTGAATAGGTATATTGTGTGACTGCTGATAAAATAGAAATAAGTCCCAACAAATAAACAACGATTGCAGTCAACAAATATGGCAATACTTGAATAAACACTGTCATAAAATATAAAAAAAGTTTTATTGCAGACAGTAAGCGCTTTCACTGGATAGCTTCATCAGACCATGTAGCAATCTTTTACAAAACATTTAAAAACTTGGACGAACCAATCAAAAAGTTTCATAAAATGACATCACATCCTGATAAAAATGCTACATTGTAGCAAAGCCCCTAGTGGGTATATTAAGTAAGGAATTGGAAAATTACTAGGTCCTATAAGTAACAAACTTATACATTGTAGCAAGAACCCCCTAATGTATACACTTAGTAAGGGCTGGAAGAAATACTAGATCCCAAGAATAACAAACTATTATAATACAGATCTAAGAAATTAATGTTCAGTTAAAATAACTAATTATTATTCAGTAAAACATGCATTCATCACTACAAAGCCAATACGCTTTTTAAAAGTGCTTGAGAACGTCAAATTCTTAGGAACTACTCCTATAGTGTTCAATATATAGACTGCAGAATAACATAACCAACATTTAAAATTCATAAGTTGTTAAATGCTTTCCTTGACTATACTGGAAAGGATGATCTGAAAGAATATTAGAAAATCAGATTGCTCTGCAAACAAAATATATACCAATTATAAATAGCTATTGATATAAGAAATAGCGTGAACAGATTGTTACATATCGAATATGGTAAGCAAGTCAACTTCCAAAAAAACAGTCATGTTATGTAATCTATTCTACCAAAAGAAAATGGAACTACTGTGTCTTGACAATTATTTTTAAAAGAATATCTATGCTGACTGCTTTAATTTAGAAGGAGACCAACTCGCTGAAAAGCAATCCATAATGTAAATGTATATAAGGCTATAAATATAAGCCTTTATTAACAATCACTGAAACTTCACCCAAGAAAGATGAAATATATATCATCTCCTGATGACATGTACAGTATTATTATTGTATATAATCAATATGCACGTCCGACAAAATGTCTAATGATATACTGTTGATGCCAGTGTTTCTAACCATCTAAGATATATATTAGTTGACAAGTGGGCATCGGAACCACCACTAGTGAATACCAAGACTCTTGAAAAAATACACAACAACTTTATTTTAGAGAGCGCTCAGCCTTCCTTCAACTAAAGTAGGCATGAGATTACCTCTACCAAAAACAAATACAGGAATAAATAGACCTCCACAGGCAGTCAAATAGATAAATTTGATAAAATATGCACAGAGCTACAACAGAAAACTAGCTACCCATCGTGGTCCCCTTTTATCATTTATGTCCAAAAATCAATAACCTATAGTATCACAACTATGTAGAGCTCCAACCTCTAAGCCCAATGGGTAACCTACTTAATAAATAACCTTAAATGTAACAATAGGGCTCTCATACATAACTCACATACAATACTAAGAGGTAATTTCATATGGTATATATGCGGCCAACAAACCATACAATTATAAGAGCCATCCATACAAATATCCACTCACAATCTCCCCAGTATTTATATAACATATGTGAGAAGGACAATCAAAGACACTAATGCCTTAATAACTATTAGTACATCAACTATACTACTAATATTATCGAGTTATTCAAGGTATATATAGTGAAGTAGCTATGTAAAGAGCTAAAGAGCTAAAATGGTGAGTCTCTATAAACATTAACTACAGCACTATCAGAAAATGTAATGTGAATGAGTCATCTTAAAATTATGTTTTAAACCCAAATCATACTACTGTTCTATGTGTGTGCAACAATCAAACTGTATAATGACTAGAGTTGTGCGATTATAAGTTCAACCTAACAGGATGTTTGCTAATGTAAAAAATGTAGTCAAATAAGTAAACAACAAGATTGTGATATTACTATCTGCCAAGCAATAAGTACAAGAGCTTTATATAATACTTCATCTTTAGAGGGTAATAAACCATCTTTCAACAAATGTATATGCAGAAATACATCCATTTAAGTAAACCCCAAAGTAGATAAACATCTATAAACCATCAACTATAAAAATAAATGTAATTAGTATGAGATGAACAAGGCAGCAATACTATGGCATACTAACCATTATGCCCACCTAAAATTATTCATATTTAAGGGGCAATCACATATAGTGCCACCAGTATGTAAATCCATCCATTGCATGAATGTCTCTTGTCATTTAAAATATTTTGTCACAAAGATATGATTGCATCCTTGATTGCAAAATTATACTTAAGTATAGCAGCATCATGTTTTATATATTTAAGTGGGAGAATCCCTAAGATATAGTCTGAAACTCTGATGCCACTCTGTTCTCAGCTGATGAAGTCATCAATTTACATTACAAAGGCATGCGTTTGGAGCATTTCTCCCTTGGCCACCGCTGAAAATTGGCTTTCTCCTAAGTTAGACTTTCCTGGTAAACAAATGTTAAATACATAAATAAATAATATCCTTTAAAGCAATGCACACCTTACTTTATTACAAAAGAAAAACATGGAGTTCACTGGGATCCCGCTAATGGATTATGCCACTATAATTAGTTAGTTGTTATTTATAGGACTTGATTAAGTGCGGCAAATTAGTTTTTTTGCCCTGGGCCCTTCAGTCTTAATGATCCCCTGCACCACATATTTATTTAGTAATTTTAAATGAGTAATCATAAAACTGGTAATCTTTACCATTTTCCTCACTGTAGTGTGATCTCAGAGTTTGTATATTTAATTAGCAGGGGTGTGGGAGGTGCAGGCAGGCTTTTTCCATGTAAAAACAAAAACAATTTTTGTTTTTTATTTCTTTTTTAACGTGCAAAGTTTCGAAAATTTGATCATATGGTCTCAACCATATGAATTTCGAATTGTCAGAAGTTTGATAATATGGCATAGCTCCATATAGATATATATATATATATATATATATATATATATATATATATATATATAGATATAGATATATATATATATATATATATATATATATATATATATATATATATATATATATATACACACACACATATATATGCCCTTTCCCCAGTATTGTACCATCTCAGAGTTAGAACATATAATTATCATGAAGTGTGGGAGGCACCGCACCCCCACGCGAGGGGGTTCTGTGGGGGGAGGTGACCCCAGTGCAAAAAATATTGTTTTAAACTTGCATGCTCTGAGGCTGTGTCTTGGGACATGCACAACGATCTGTAATCGTTGTTTTATTGTTTTGTGTTGATGTTAAGCACATTGACACGTGGGTGTTTTTTTTTTCTTAAGTTCACCTAAATATATATATATATATATATAAAATATATATATATATATATATATATATATATATATATATATATATATATATATATAGATAGATAGATAGATAGATATAGATATGATCATAGGATCATACGAGATTACTAGGCTATTGACCCGGAGGTCATTTTAAGCCTAGCCATTTCAGCCCAATGTAATACTGCAGAGGCACTAGTCAATTCCCAAGATTACATTTAGTGATGACTGCTCATGTCCAGGAGGGTTGTGGGCACTATCCCTAATAAGAATTTATGGAGCCCCATCCAGTCATCTAGGTTCCTCTTGAACAGTGTCTTTCACATGAATTGGTAGCTAGTTCTAAAGATGTGGCAGTCGCTGGGAGATAAATTTGTCCCTTTGGCACATTCATAGGTTCGTAGGTGTGTACTAGGCTAATGTTCCTGAAGCCTTTACAAGCCTAGCCCATTGGATTACCCTGGCTTCATGCCACCAGACCTTAGTTCCCAGTGCCTCTGTTGAGTAAAGCCACTGGAGTCATCCCTGGAGTGAATTTTTTATTTCCCATCCATTCATCAAGATTTCACTTGAAGAGGGCCAGTGAGGTGCTATGCTTGACATATATGGGAAGTCTATTCCATAACATGGGCAGTCACTGGGTTATGAACCTGTCCCTCCAACATGTTCTGTTGATTGTGGTAATGAGGTTGAGGTCTCTGGAACATGTGGTGTGGAGGGATTGGTCCTATTAAAGTTGCAGGCCTTATTGAAGTCCCTGGAATGGGTAGCCCTAGACCCATTTGATTTACAGATATATAGTAAGTACATTAGGTTTGGGTCTTAGGTTGCTCTATAGGCCAGGCATAAGTCTCCCCTAAGAAGTCTATACAATAAGAAGCATAGTGACAGGGATTTTAGATGGTCCATGTAAAGCACATGCTAGAGGCCCTTGATCTTCTTTGTTAGAAACCTCTGAGGTCTCTCTAACTGCTGTAGGTGCTTAGTACTGCACATACCAAATGGGGCATTATACTCAATTATGGGCCAGATAAGTGAACATGTTAAGGGAGTTTATAACTTCTTTTGTTCTTGAGACAATGCCTTTACTAATCAAATGAGCCTTTACTAATCAAATCAATGTAGAAAGCTTTCCTTACAATGGTAGACATCT
>NC_056727.1:938996759-939006759 GCF_019279795.1 Protopterus annectens
TTACATGAGACACATAACTGAGTTAGATCTAAAGCATGGCAGCAAAGAAAACTCTACATGAGACAGATAACATAGTTAGATCTGAAGCATGGCAGCAAAGAAAACTTTACTTGAGACAGATAATGCAGTTAGATCCAAAGCATGGCAGCAAAAAAAGCTTTACATGAGAAAGATAACACAGATCTGAAGCATGGGAGCAAAGGAAGCTTTACATGAGACAGATAACAGATCAGAAGCATGGTAGTGATGAAAGCTTTTTATGAGACAGATAACACAGTTAGATCTGAAGCTTGGCAGCAAAGATATCTTCAGATGAGACAAATAACATAGTTAGATCTGAAACATGGCAACAAAAAGCTTTATATGAGACAGATAACATAGTTAGATCTGAAGCATGGCAGTAAAGAAAGCTTTACATGAGACTGGTAATGCAGTTACATCTGAAGCATGGCAACAAAGAAAGCTTTACATGTCCAGATACTGTAGCTAGATCTAAATGATGGCAGCAAAGAATGCTTTATATGGGACAGATAACATAGTTAGATCAGTGGTATGGCAGCAAAGAAAGTTTTATATGAGACAGGTAACTTAGATCTGAAGCATGGCAGCATAGAATGCTTTACATGAGCCAGATAACATAGTTAGATCAGTAGTATGGCAGCAAGGAAAGCTTTACATGAGATAGATAGAGCAGTTAGATCTGAAGCGTGGCAGCAAGGAAAGCTTTATGTGAAACAGATAATGTAGTTATATCTGAGAGGAATTCTTTGCAGAAAGCATAATTTTGCTCAAGGTGTGATTAGCATCATGATAAAAATCCATGCCTAGCAGAAAATGCTAGAAATGTGGAAGAGCTAACCATTTCTTCCAATTATGCAAATCTAGAAAGAATAAACAGAAATGTTGCAAGTCATTAATGTACACAAAGTGAATAGTTATGCTAACTTGAATATTAGTTAATTGCATACTTCCTCTTATTAGACAGAAAATGATTTATTTGCGAATTCTGTTGATTTGTGTATTGACATAATTATAGAAATACACTTCTTATACTCCCTTTAAACTTTGTTTCATTAGCCATTCCTGTCAATATAAAATATCACCCTGATAAAAAAGTATTCAATATTTAAGGATGTAAGATTGTTAAATTCTATCAAGCAAAAAGAACCCTGCATTCACACAATGAACATCATGCTGCTGCTGCTGATGATGATGATGATCAAGGTGGTGAAGATGATAGTGATGATGATGATGATGATTATAATGATGATGACACTGATACAGAAATGTTGTGGAGCCTGATACTCATCCATCTAATACACATGCTGTTCCAGTGTAAATGAATGGTCTGTGGTGGTTTAAGGTCTAGAATAAAGGGAGGCTATTTCACTTTCTACTTCTAAGAAAGTTGTGAGATTCAACTACAGAACAGTATAGTAAGTGTCTGAAATGAAGATAAGCAGCTAAGTAACTTACTCAAAAAGTAAAGGATTCTGCTAGTATATTATTTGTACTGGTTTTAATAAAGTATCCCATTGTGAAGGAGTTTTGAATGATGTCTTGCTTACAGTACACTTCATACACATCATCTGTTTAACGACAATATATTTTAACCAGGCAAACTCTGAAGGTCATTTTCCAGAAAAAGAAATCCAGCTGCAAAACATTCCGGATCTACATTCTAGGGTAAATTTCCTTATAGTAAACAACTTTTTGAGTAGGTGTTGTATGCTGGAAATCATAATTTATGCACAGGAAGTGATGGTGAACACATATCTAATTTGCTCCTTGTTACACTAAGCAAGGACACAGATCCAGTAACCTGATATAAATGAAGCCTCTCTCCATTATGTTAATGGGTAGTCTTCGATCTGTGTACATGATGCATAATCACAAACATAGGATCACAAAGTTAAGGAGTATGCAGTTATTAGTAAATGCAGAGCTACTATTTAAGATGAAAACTTACAGATAGCCAAATATGGCTAATAAAAATCTGCAGAGTTAAAGATCGTGCTAAACATTCTAATATGCAGGCTGCAGTGGTACAATACTTTTAAGAAAGTTAATTGTTGAACATAACAACAGTAATCCACATAATATTTGTAAGCTTACATGCAGAAAAGTCGGGTGTTACAAAAAAGGATGGCAAAAGGGTGTGTGATAGTAATACTGTAAACAGAACTGTTATACTGTGTATACAGAATACAAACTACTGGTACATCATTGCCTCTTTTCAAAGAAAATATTAAACTGCATTTCCAAAATCACTGGCTTTGTTCCTGTAATAAACCTGATTAACTTTCCACTAGTACTCCCTAATTCTAAAACTATTCTCTCTTACTCCTTTCTCTTTTCTCTACTTGGCTTTCTGCTCTACCCCCTCTACTTCTATACCTGTTATCTACCTTAACTTGCTCTCTTTTCCACAATCAATCCTTTCCTTTTCTCCCTTATTTTCTTTTTACTCTACTTTCCTTACCTCCAATCCTTGCTTACATCATCTGATAAGTATGTGTCGACTTGTATATTATCATCTGGACTGTAATTGTATGTTATAGTAATTAACACAAGTAGTAGTACTTTCCATGGAAGGGTTTGCATGTTTTTGTTTTTTGCAAACTCTATTACTAACTCTATTATCATTATTGTTATTATTATTTTGTATGATGGTTTTTCTGTATGTATCTTACTTGTGGAGCTTTTCTCCCCGGGCCGCTACTGAAAATGGAAATATCTCCAGCTAGACTAGCCCGGTCAACAAATGTAAAATAAAAAAATAAATAAATATCCTGGCTAACTTTGTATAGCAATTACCAGTGGGCCGCTTACACTATCAGCTGTGGCACTAACATATTAAGCAACATGAAATGGACATAAGATAAAATGTTATATATATGCTGCTTAAAATAAAATTCAGAAAAAAATGTACATGCCAGAGTTGTCCATCGAATATTTTGTTTAACTGAAATGTGAAAGCAAGACAAATAATACTGTTTTCTTGCATGTGTGTCTCACAGAGAGAAAACGATTCTTCGGTTTGAAGATTTCTACCATCATTCATTGACTGGTCTTCAGATAACGCAGATATCAGGTAAGAGAGCCATGATATGAAATTGCACATTACTTCTCTGGGAAGTCTTGCCTGATGTCTTCTGTCCATCTAGTCCCTCCTCCTTTCTGTTCAGATGATGGGGGACAGAGCAGTTTTGTGTAAACTATTACACCATCCATGTTGGCAGTCCTGAATTAGGCATTAGTTTCCAGCTTTTGGTTACAGTGTCTGGTATCCTGAGGTATAGAATTTATCTTTTATTGGATTTTCACAAAAGACTGAATACTGTAGTTGGAAATTTTGAAATTTTAAGAACCTAGAATTCAATTTTGACTTTAAGAGCAATGGCAAATGATTGTAGCTCATTTGCTCTGAAAACATACATCAAAGACTGTTACCCTGTAAATGCCATGAAACGGTTACAGATGAAATAAAGAATTGTTTATAGTATGAGTCTGATATACAAGATGTCCATATATTAGAGCATTACATGTTAAATGGTTGTATAACATGATGCTAATTGTATTTTTCCAATTAACTGCAATCTAAGCTGTTTCATTATTTATGTATGCATGTGAGCTTGTATATCTTTGTTAACCAGATAGTGGGGCTTATTCATCATTACTTCTGTCTTGAAAACTGTAATACTAATGTTACAGGAGTGCAAACTGTTTTGTGATATTACACAATATGCTAATATGACATGATTGTATGGTTTGATGCAGTTGTTTGTATTCATATTCCTGTTTTAGTGTGGAGTTTTCTATGTAACTGCATTTTTGTATGTTTTTCAATGTCTTTATACTATAATTGTTTTCACCACATTGTATAATTATTTAACTCTCCCAATTTTTGTACATATTCCCTTCCTGTTGATATCCACAAAATGTTCGGTCTTGTGTTTTCTGTCAGCATATGTTTGACCATACTTCACTTAGGATTTGGATTACATGGCATTAAAGCAGCATTGTGAAAGGCTTTTAATAAGAAATAACTTCAGTAGTGACTTGTAAACAGCACTGTTTAAATTAAAATACCTGCCATCTCCAGTTCCTGGGGAGCATACCAGCATAAAGGAAGCACACAGATTCATACACAACACTTTCCCTTTAAACGTACAGCATGCAGAAATCACACTGCATGTAAATATCTTTAGTCCAGAGCAAAATAGGATCCTTTACTGGGAAGCTTTAGTTTCCAGGTATCAGCAAAGGATAAACATGGTGATTTTTTTGCAGATGTCCACAGCATAGTTGCACACAAATGGATACTATAGAATAATAGACTGTACAAGACAACTGGGCCATTTTACCATTTACACCTTGGTAACACCCACCCTTAGACCTTACTTACTTTTTCAAGGACTGATAAGACAGTCATTTCTAGAGTGAATTTATGAATACCCACCCAGCTGTCATAATGCTTGATCGGGAGAAGTTCATTCCAGGAAAGGGATAGTCATTTCTTGACAAAATCTCTCTCCACAATAATTTTTTGCTGAAACAGGTTCAGATCTCTGGTTCTAGTGGTAGCATGACTGCTTGATTTGTGGAGAAATAAGAGGTCTTGGACTGCTAGAACCCTAATGGACCAGAAGGCAAAGCACATTTCATCCACAAGGAGTCTGTAGGGCACCGCAAACAAGGACAAGGCCTCCAGCCTCACTTGATAGTTCAGAACCTTTGGTCTCATTATCTTTTTTGTCAGGAATCTTTGAGATCTCTCTAACTGCTTGACATGTTTAGCAGGGTCTACTTTATAAGATCGACAGACCATTTGATCGACATTCATTTGGTCGACAGCTCATTTGGTCGACAACCAGTATTCAAGGCACTTAACAGGGATTTGCCCCCCTCCCCCAATGTTGTGCGACCCTGGAGTTGATATATATAGTTGGGGGGGGGTGGGGGGCACATCCCCCCCACATTGGGGGTGTAGGGGGTGAAGCCCCCATTTATTTCCATTTAAAGCATGTAAACACAACAAAAACTACACATTTTAAACAAAAATAGGTGGGGGAATTTTCCCAGCAACCCCCTCCAATGTGGGGGGCTAATTCCCCCACACCCCCCCTAACTATATATATCAACTCCAGGGTCGAACAACATTGGGGAGGGGGGCAAATCCCAGGTTTTTGCCTTGAATACTGGTTGTCGACCAAATGAATGCTGATCAAATGGTCTGTCAATCTTATGAAGTAGACCCGTTTAGCAAGATACCTCCCAACAGGGGAATTGTATTCTGTGATGGTCTGGATCAGTGCACATTATAGAGGGGTCAAGACTTCTTTGGACCTAGAGGAAATGCTCTTTGTGATTAACTGTGCCATATAGATGGATTTCTTGACTACTATTGTAACACAATGGTCAAAGCAGAAGGAGTTATCTACCCATGTCCCAAAGTCTCTTACAACATCTTCATTGTGAAGTGGGGTGTTTTGTATAACAGAAGATGGATGGAGTGCTTGTTTGTCACATACAATAATATTAATTTTTTTTTAGCATTTAGTTTTGGCCCATTGTCAGTGCACCAGCTATTAACATGTGTAAATTCACTCTGTGGCTTCTGCATATCAGAATGGGATTCAAATATAATACCCCAGTTTACAATTGTTGGCAACTTGGATAACCAGAGTTCATGATTTCTGACTTGGAGATCAGAGAAGGTTATGCTAAATAACAAAGATTCTAGCACAGAGCCCTGTGGTAACCCACTGGTGACTTTCAGGTTCTAAGAGGCTACACCTGCCATTCTTACAGTGTGGGTTATGTACCTCAGCCAATTAGCTGTCCATCTAACTGTATATGGATCAGTTTGGATCACATTTAGCTTTTTGATAATATTGGCATAGGGAAACAGTATAAAATGTTTAGACAAGATACAGTATACTGCATGGGCAGTGTTACCATAGTTATCCTCTCAAAAAATATATCAAATTCATTAGACAGGCTCCAACCTTAACAAACTCAAACTGCTGAAGGCGAAGTCCTATAAGATTTTAAATTTAAAAAAGTATTTATGTATTTTTCTGGACTACCACGTATAGGTTTATAGGTTCATGGGTTCAAAGATGTGTACTAGGCTAATGGCCCTGGAGCCTTTACAAGCCTAGCCCATAGAATTACCCTGGCATGGTGCCACCCGACCTTAGTTCCTAGTGCCTCTTGTGAGTAGAGCCACTAGAGTGATCCCCAGGGTGAATTTTCTATTTCCCATCCACTCATCAAGTTTCTCTTGAAGAGGGCCAGTGAGGTGCTCTGTTTGACATATATGGGAAATCTATTCCATAGCATGAGCAGTCTCTGGATTATGAACCTGTCCCTCCAGCTTGGTTTGTTGATTGTGGTAATAAGGTTGAGGTCTCTGGAGCGTGTGGTGCAGAGGGATTGGGATTTCTTTAGATGTAGCATTTCTAACAGAGCTGGATCAGACATGGATTTGTAAGTCAAGCAGAGATCACCTCTAAGTAGGCAATAGGAGACAGAGAATAGTTGGAGTTTTTTGAGTCTGTCCATATAGGACAAGTGTTTGAGGCCTAGGATCCTTTTTGTGAGGTACTTTTCCAGCCTCTCCAGTTGTTGCAGGTGTCTAGTAAGGTACATGCCAAATGGGGCATTGTACTCGATGACTGGCCTAATGAGGGAAGAGTAGTGGGAAACAATGACCTCTTTCTTCCTGGATGCAAAACCCTTAGTAATGAGATGTACCACTTAGAAGGACTTTCTTACCACAGTGGCAATGTGGTAGTCAAAAGAGAGGTTGCTGTCAACCTGTGTTCCCAGATCTCTTATAGCACCTTCTGTGTTCAGTAGACTACCATCGATGTGATAATTCATGGGAACCAGGTTTTTCCCAAAGGGGATGATGACACATTTTTTTGGAATTGAGCTTAAGGCCATGGTTCTGACACCAGTCGTTGCTGTCAGTGAGGTCTTTCTGTAGGATGTCAACATCACTTGAGGAGTTAATAATAGTTCCCAACTTGCAATCATCTGTGAACTTTGTCAGCCAGAGTCCCTTCCTGTTGGCCTGGACTTCAGAGAAGTAGATATCAAACAGTAGAGGACCCAGGACCAAACCCTGTGGGACTCCACTCGTAACAGGTCAGCAGTCTGATTTGGAGTCAGCTACTTTCACACTGTGGGTTCTATCTGTGAGCCAGTTTGCAACCCACCTAGTGATATAGGGGTTAATGCCTAGCTTAGTGAGTTTTTCTATGATTCTTGAGTGGGAATGGTATCAAAGGCCTTGGCTAGATCAAGGTGGGCTGTATGAACCATCTTGCCTTCATCCACAGCTCTGGTGACTGACTCAAAGAAGTCAACCAGGTTGAGCAGGCATGATCTACCCTTCACAAAACCAAACTGTGTGGGATCCAGACTTTGGAGATTCCCTATATCCTTGTTTATTAAGTCGATGATGATGATGCGTTCCATAGCTTTGTATATCAGACTCATCAGGCTAATGGGGCGCTAGTTCCCAGGGTCTATAGTCTGTCCTCCTTTGTGGACAGGGATGACTGTAGCAGTGCGCCATTCAGTAGGGACAAAGCCTGAGGTGAGGCTGTGATTAAACAGGGCACACAGGTGAGGTGCCAGTTCACTTTGTAGTTCATGTAGAACACAGCCAGGGATATTGTCAGGTCCCATAGAAGCTGTATTCTTGGCCTTGGACAGTGCTGTTTAAACCTGTACAGCAGTAATACTAGATGACTGGCAATCTACTGGTATTGTGATTGGTCCTTTGGTGAGGGAGAGAGGGGTAAAGTTGGAAATGAATATGTCAGCCAGTATATTGGCAATATCTGTTGGCTCAGTATAGGAAGTACCATTGTGCATTAACTCAGAGCAAATCTGGGTATTGCTGCGGAGATTCTTTCAATAACTATAAAAGGCCTTGTGGTTGTCTTTACTATCTGCTGCAATTCTGTTTTCATAGCTAGCTTTAGAGGATTTGATGAGGGATATCAACTTTTTGTTGGGGCTGATAAGGGAGTTTTTCCACTCTTGGAACTTCACCTTATTCTGCATCAGTTTCCTCCTTCTGTTGTAGAGTTTGTTTATGGCAGGGAACCACCAGATTGGCTTCCTTTTTTTGAGGGGAGCATCTTGGTTCTATTGGGTATGGTGAAATCCATGCATTTATGTACATGTTCTTACAGTGCATTGGTGTATGATTCTGTGATCATGCAACTATTCTCCGTTTGTATGGGTGCCGTGAAGTTAGCCACCTCTGTTTTTAGGAGTCCAAAGTTAGCTTTGGATAAGTTTTTTATGGTGGTTACCTTTGCAGGGGTGGGGTTGGGGGTGGGAGGGATGTGGATTTCCAAGGAGATTAGTTTGTGGTCGGATCTAACCAGGGAGGATTTGACTATTGGTGTAGAGCAACGGTTGCCCATGTTAGTAATGAACAGGTCAAGGTTGTTTCTACCCCTAGAGGAGGTAAGAATGAGCTGGTCCAGAGCATTGGAATTAATGAATTACAGGAAACATTGAGCAATTGTATTGGAATATGAGTAGTTTTCCCAGGTAGTGGAGGGGTAGTTGAAGTGCCCAGTATGACAGTGTTGGGTTGGACCCTAATATTCTCCAGGGTGCTTAGGAACGTGGAGTGTGAGTCTTGGGACATGGTTGGAGACCTATAGCAGGTGACAACCTAAATCTCTGTCTTACCCAGTGTTAGCTGCACCTGAAGTAACTCTGATGCGTTATGTTGGGATACCAGTCTGGAGGTGTGTGCATCCTTTGTGAATATGGAAACACCACCGCCTTTGTAGCTTTGGTCCAAGTTCTGGGGCTGAAAGGTGTGGAAAGAATTATAGCCTGGTAGTGCAGGTGTGCTTTCTGCTGCCTTGAACCAGGTCTCTTTTACAGCACAAATGTCGATGTTCTCCATTTTAAGGAGTGTTTTAAGAGAGTGCATTTTGAGATTTAGACATCTAGCGTTGAGCAGCATGACCCTCAGATTGCATTTGTTTGTCGGTGTTATGGTGGTAATTTGGTCTTTGGAACACTGCCAAAAAAGGCACTACAGGGGTGGCAAGAGCCTTGGCCAGTATCTGCAAGCCCAGGGGTGACAGATGCAGGCCATCTCTGGCAAAGCATCAAGGTCTGTCAATCATGTCACCCCAGGCAGACACCAGAAACATAGCCAATTTTTGAAATCATTCATTTTCTGCTTGTACTGTGGTATCATTCTGGGTGATGGTAGGAGGCTGCTCAGGGTTAGAGTCATACCCGCCTGGGCTACATAATCCGAGAGATCCTCCATGTCTCTTTTCATGTAGTCCAGGGAGGTACATCTCTGGTCATTCACACCCACATGCATAATGACAAATACAGCACTGAACATAAGATATAAAAAATTATGTTATTTTGCCACATACTTTGTGTGGGGTTTGAAATGCAATAAAACAATGACAACTGGTAGTTTGGGGTGTACAGACACTAGAAAAAGGGGCTGCATATAAGCACTTTTATTATTCAAAATAGTGATAAGGTGCAGGAAAACTTGTGATGATGAAGGACATTGTTGCTGGGTAGATTATTTTTAAGGACTGAGCATTTTAGTAGGGGGTTGGCAATAAACAGGTGCACACAGTTTCCCAACAAGCACTTTCATCAGCTCACTTTCATCATGCAAATTAGACTGAATGCTCTTTGGTTGAATTTTGCTAATGCATTAAATATGAGGCTGATGCATACTAAATATGGGAGTATTCCTGCCCCCCCAAAAGGATCAGTGACCACAGACTTAACCTATTTAGTATTGTGTGGAGGTGAGTGGTAGATGAGACTAGACATGACTGACACAAATCCCTGTAAGCAAAGAATTGACAGGATACATGGAATATATAGAAGGGATGGCAGAATGCACGCCTGGAGACGTCACTCGGCTGTAATGAGATAAGTAGGAAGACAGCACAAGAGAACCAGGACAGGCTTG
>NC_056727.1:939011759-939099259 GCF_019279795.1 Protopterus annectens
GAAGGGGTGAAGGGTGATTATGGTGAAAGATGCACTGTAGCAGACTGTTATTGCTGTGTCTTGGGCATGCATGACTGGAAACACCAAGATGTTAGAGATATTGAGAATGAAAGGCATGGAATGGAGAGATCCGCAATCTATCCTGTCAGACATACTGAAGCCTATCCCAACCCACAGGATAGCATGAGGTGGAACTGAAGTATGTGCTATCTGCACACATCCAGATATTCAATTACATGTGGCATTTCACTTATGTATATTCAGCTGTATTATGGTAATGCTACATATTGGAATATATGTGCATTTTTTCCAGATCCTCAAATCCTGGAAGTTAGAGCTCTGTTAGTGTAGTAGAGAATGGAGCTTTTTTTGGCCAACTAGTTACTTCTATTAGGTGTGTTCTATTTTCACGGGACAGTGAAGTGTATTGTTACTGACTAGGAGTAATTTGACAAGACCATCAGGGAAATTGCTCTAGTACTTTTGGTAAGTGCTGTGAGACCTCTTACACCTATGTGAGTCACCAGAAACTGAGGCAGATGGGATCATAGTTTCATATTACATCAGGAGGAGAGTACCCTAGAAGTGCAGCCCCCACAGTCAGTATTGAAACCTGAATCTAAGCAGCTGGTATGGGTCTAGAACTCACGACTTTCTGATCGTCTCTTTTTGTAAGGTGAGTCTGCATAATCTACTTTTTGATCCACTGGCTCTGCCAAGTTGGAGCAGATATGCTCTATATGTTTACATTAACTTTTACTGTATATATGATAACATTGATACACATGTAGGCGGGTGAGTTCCTATGTCTGTATGTCATTGCAAGCCAATCAGGAATGTCATGTGTTCCACTAAGGCTGAGGCATGTGTTTATATTATCATTATTATTATTATTATAATGATGTTTCAGTAAACAACAATGTTACAGTTTATGTTGGATATATGACTAAAGTATGGAGACTAGGACATTTATTACAGTGGGGGTGAATGCAGCACAGTGGTCACTGTCTGCTGCCAGTCACCCTAACCAGATGCTGGCTGTCTCACACTTAACATTTTTGTGCACTGGCATGGCTATGGATGGCATTGTATGATACCACTGTCATTGCTAATCTACACTAAGCATTAAATGTTGAAAATTTAGAGACATTGTGGGTAACATTACTCTCAAAGGTAGGTGACAAAGGTCTTGCACTGTTCCTTTACACAACCATCCCATGGATTTTGTTAGGCACGCATATTGCAATGGCAGATCTTAGAGATAAAATGTTTTCTGAGAGCTCACTGAAAAAATAAGTGAAGAAAGCAAATATCTAGATATTTAAAATGGGAACCTTCTGATAAGGGTCCTGTTGAGGCCATGTATGCCCAAGATGTAGGGTGCACTTTTCTATCTCTTAGAAGCTTCATTTATTATTCCTTGGGTCTTTACCAAGTTAAACGTAAGACATTTCCTTGTGTAATGTGGAGTACATAGATATTTCTCTAGATGTCGCTGTATATAGTTGTGGCATCTGCCGAAGGAAGATGTGAGGGGCTGTGAGGCCAGGAAGTGATTAGTTTTATGTAACTGCAACTGGCCTCTCATATTTCTACATTTTCTTAACTATTCATCAAGCCTAACAAACTAGAAAACAGTGATCATTTCGGAAATATTTCTTGTGTCCATCACCAAAAGCACAGATATATATCCTCAATGTTCTATTGAAATCAGAAGATTAGCAAACGGTATCTTAGGCTTCATTTGAGTGACTAGTTCTTTAGTATCTCACGATTTACACAGACTGAAGAAGAGACTGGGACTTCAGCACCTGAACTAGCATACCTCCAGGAGTTTATTTACAGTTAATTAAAGCAAGGTCCTATCTGGTGAAGGCTCAGCATCTACCTCTACTCCATTGAGCTGGACCCAACTCCACCCTTTCTAAGAGTCAAGGTAGTTATGGATTGTTTAAGTCTTACAGGTTTTTATTGTTTGGCTGTTATCATTTTGATGTTAAAACCCTGTGTCTATGCAGCACTTCCAGATGTTCCTGCTTAGTTCTCTGTGTATTATCTATTTTAACCTTTATTACATACACAGTACTGGTAGTTAGATTATTACTAAAACTGTATTCTGGGCTTGCAGCATCTTACATGCTGTCATAATCTGTGTTACATTACAATTGCCTTTTTCTGTAATGTGGATGTCTCATTCACAACCTTTGAGAACTGGGACTGCACTAAACTGGCTCCCAGCTCAGGTTACTATCCTCTGCTCCCTTAGGTGAAAAAACAAATAAGACTGCATCCTGCTATTCAAAGCTCTACAAAAATGCATTCTGTCTTACAGAATACTGGTGTAGTTATATTAAAAATATTCTATACATGGGAAATCGGGACAGATGAGGGTGTGTACTAATTACAGCTGTGCAGGTCATTGTTTATTATTCTCTTTGTTAACCTGCTCAGTAGGCATGATTTCACCAAAAGCTGATATTAAGTTAAATAACCTGGAAAGATCATCCAGTAGTAAAGTTGCAGGAATCAAACCGTGACATGCTGGTTGTACTCATACGGCACTTACTACTTTAGCAGCTAGGATTCCATTGGAAGTTGATTGTATGCCATCAAGATTTCTTATTCTTACTGACTTTCAGGAGAGGTTACACAGAGCAAAAATGGCACTTTCACAGTTTAAAAGAATTTTAAATTGAAAAAGTGATGTACTCTGTTAAAAAAATGTGATATTTCTTTGTTTATTTGCATATATATATATATATATATATATATATATATATATATATATGTATATTGATTATCTTAAGGTAAGCGTACTGCACAGAGGTTTTCCAAAAAAAGATTATTAAACAATATTTATTGCACACAAAGTACTACAACAGATCCAATGACAACATTTACACTGCAATGAAAGCAACATCTGCAGACCAGGCAAACATATTTCTGGAATAGTTGCCAGCTGAATATATGCTTACAGCTCATTCACTCCCCCACCCTGGTTAGATCCAGTGATCAGTGCTGGGGGTGGGGCAGGGATAACAAGTATTATATTATGGATGATAGTTTATTATTTACTTGCACCCCCCCCCCCTTTCCTCTTATCTCTTAAGAAGTTGTTTCATAGTTAGAGGATCAACATTATTGTGGCAATGTTGATTACATGAAGAAAAGTACTACAGTGTATTAAAAAGAATTGGTCTGAATTCTTTGGGTAATCTGAGTCATAGAAATTGTGTGCTCTGTGTAATAAATCTAGCCCTTCTCTCCTTGTTGTTTTATTCCACAAAGAAGTTATGGATTTATGGATTTCAGGTTCAGAAGCACTCTTGTATGTTATTTCCAGTGGATGTGTTGAAATATAAGTTCAGAAAGCCATAAGAACATCATTGCTGACAACCTTATAGGCAGTGCACCATCTACCATTCAGCAAGCTCTAACATTTGCAATAAGTATATCTGAGTAGATAAGCTCAGTTATAGTGCATATTCACCTAGTGCCCTGTCCTTGAAGTTATTCAAATTTGTTAATATCTTTTATATCAAACATATTGACAGCAAAAATGTGTTCATTGATAGTCCTAATTGCCCATATAGTACAAAGGTAAAAAAGAATGACGTAACACTGCAGTTTTACATAGAAAACCCATGTTGTGACATTAATTGTAAAGGTGAATCGATTTTGAAATGACTGTACTTATGGCTGGGATTGAGAAAGAATCCCTTACACAAATGTAAAGTGCATCTACCACAGGATTCAGAAATATGTTCAAATACAATGAGGAAGACCTTGTTATGACTAATTTTTGTGTTTCTGACTTGTGTGCTAAACTACACTTTTTGGAGGTAATTACCATTGGTGGCCCCATATTATGCTGTTACTGGAACCCACTTCAGTCATGCCCCAAAAAAACATTCAGGCATACACACACACACACACACCCACACACACACACACACACACACACACACACATGCATGCATGGCACGCACACATGCACACAAACACAAACACACACACACACACACACACACGCATGCATGGCACGCACACATGCACACAAACACAAACACACACACACATCCCTAACTGCACACAGACATTAAATCAACATGACACATACCCCTCAAATGACCACACTCACAGCCTCAAACACCCATAGACATCCCCCCACACACACATACGCAGAGTGCTCCAAGACTACCCATATCCCTGCAAGCATCCACACACATTGCCACTCACATACATACCATCACACACACACACACACACACCCCATTACTGCATCTCTGCTGATTTTCCCTAACCAGCCTCCCATTGCCTGTAAAGGGGGAAATACAGCATTTTGGATGTGTGAATTCTCTGAATTGCTCAGCTGCCTAAATCCCTTCCAATAGGCATCTCTAGGAGAAAGCACATGACTGGTTAGCATTAACTGCTCCCCCAAATGCCTCATTAGTATTTATCAAGTTTGCAGAGACAGCCCACAGCAGTGATTCTACCGAGTGTGTAAAATCACTGCTGTGGGTATGCCTTTAAACAGTGAGTCATTGGTCAATCATATTAGGGCCTACTACTGGCGGTAACTCCTTCTGAATTGCATGGTTTGTCTTTTATTTCATTAAATCTGTTAAGGTAAATGTTATTACAGTAAGCATCTATGTAACTGCCGAATGTCCAGCGCAGCCTATAGTGCTTCTGCCAGAACCAGCGTAATCCCCAGCCTAATGGATCATGATAAGATTTGCTGACAAATGGAAAGATGCTACATCAAGCATGAATTGAGTACTAATTCCTAAATTATAGTCACTTGCGAATTCATGAATCAAGTAATAATTCCTAAATTATATTCACCTGCAGATTCCTGAATCAAGTAATAATTCCTAAATTATAATGACCAGCAGATTTATTAAGTCAGACATAGTGATTTGCAAGGAAGAAGCTACAGTACAAATAATTAAAGCTAGGCCAAAAACAGGTACTTGAAGAATTCCCCACCCAAATGAAAGTAAGATGAGCTTGGTCATTGTAGTACCTACCCTCTGTCTGTGAATATAGAGCTAGTTAACCTATTGATATCACGTGCAGAGTAGGCTATAAATAATGTCAAACTGTGGAACTAGTACAAATGCCTTTAATAGGACTAAATAAACTCATCACATTGGCAGCATACCATCAATGGTCTAAATACAGTTACAAAATCCTGATTAGGTCCGCTCAGACATGATCTCCCAGTTAAAGATAAATAATGATCTTATACATGCACCGGAAAAGTGACAAACACCAAAAGATACCCTGCAGCACTGCTGTCTGATATAGACCTTCATTCAACCAGTAAGTTCTTTGTAATTACAACAAAGCCAAATAACTCAGAAGGTGACTCATAAGACTGCCGTTATGTATCGAAATTCTGGAAAACTATCCTAAAAAAAGACCATGAGACTTTTCACCTTCAGGCCCTTACTAAATTAACATGTAAATGGCATGGGGTCATGCAAATGCTCCTCACCTGGATAACTCCATTTTTCTTTGTCAGCTTATACTTCCTATTCATCGGTGATTACCAGATTAATGACCTTTTTAGGTCTATCTAGGCTATGCTTCCCAAAAGTGAGAATCACACCCTGTAACTTGTGTCTGTAAGGTAAATACAGTAACCATTATGCCAACCCACAAGCCCTTTGCAATGTCTATCCCTGTCTACACAACAAACGTTTCTACCACTCCTCCTCAATTTCTTTCCACCTTCCCACTTCATCCACCTCCATCAAATATTCTCCACCACTGTCTTATAGCCAGGTTTTACATTAGTAAGTACCGTAGTATTCTTACCCCCACTATCCGTAACTCATGAGCCATACAACGCCTCTCTCCCTCCTCTAGCTTTAACTATCTACCTACAGACTAATGTTTCATACTGCTGACCTAAATTTTATTTGCTCCTAGCATCTGTACTATATCCCTTCTTATCCATGTCTTGTAAGTTATATATAATGCCTGCTTGTCACATATACTGCCTGTGAACCTTTTGCATATTAAATGTTTTATACTTGGAATTCAATACCACACATAATGCCACTGCAGTAGAAATACATGTTTTATTTTTTATAGTGTCACTACAAAAAAGACATTGTTCATATTTAAATGTCTTAAGAAGTATTAGCGTAATATATCTTTCTAAAAAATAGTTTGTCATGAGTATTTTATATTTATTTGATGGATCATTTTTTTTCCTCTTGACTTCTGCTGGAAATGGGCTTTGCTCAGTTAGACTTTGCTTGTATACAAAGACAAATAAATAAATAATACCTAAATAAGGTGCATAAACAGTAGTTGCTAAGGGGCAGCAGAATGTATAGTTCATAGCATTTGTTTGATATAACAGTGAAATAGTTTTCTTATACTTTCAGTTTGGTTGCTTGTACCATAATTATAGAATTATATGATTTCTGTACCTCATCAAACTCCCCACACAAGGATGCTTCCTCTTCATTTGTTGAAATTGTCTCATTAAAGATGCAGTGATGTTTTCATTGCCCTGTTTGCAAAGCTACTAGCAATATCACACCCCACCTTAACAGTGCTTAGATACCTGGAAACCATTTCTGACGTTAAAGCAGGAAAGAGATCTTAAAATAAATATAGTCCAAGTTGCAATTCATAATTGTGTTAAAACATTTAGCATTTCAAACTAATCTTCTGCTAAAGAGTTAAGGATTAAAAAAGGGTCAGTAAAAACTGTGCATTGCTTGCAGGGTTATCATAGCAATAACTGTTTTTCAAGGACTTTTTAATTTATTTTTATGGTACAAGTTCCTCTTTTTAAGGCAAGTTGATACCACTTGTCTTGTTTAACTAACTTACTCACAATCAGGCTGTGTAAACTGAGAGGCTCAAAATCAGACCTACAGGTTGACATTCATTAGTAGTTCACAGCTTTAAAACATATTACATTTGTTTTATAGCTGAAGGAGACACTTAGATTATTTAGATTGCCCCACTCTCTCTCTCTCTGTGTCTATCTCACACTCTCTCTCGCTCTCTCCCCCAACGGCACAGTGGTTGTTGTGGTTGGGGTTCCTTCCGTGCAGAGTCTGCATGTCCTCCTTGCATTTGTGTGGCTTTTCTGAGGGTGTTCTGGTTCCTCCCACATTGTAAAGACATGCATTTGGAGTGTTTCTCCCCGAGTCTCTGCTAAAAATTGGCTTTGGTCCAAGTCGGACTTTCCCTGTAAACAAATGTAAAATAAATAAAATAAAAACTAGGGTAAATATATTATTGAATTAACTGCTTTAAACATCTGTATTACTGTATTTACAATTGCTGCTGTAAAATGCATAGCCAATGAACTTTATTTAGGTCACTGCTCACTGCAAAATATCTCATATTCTCAAAATTAAACTGCATCATTACTGTCAGTCTAACATGCCAATTCCTTTAATACTGATTTTTGTTTTTTAGTTGACTTGTTTACAACACTGTATGCTGAAATTTAAAAGGGGAGTCAGGTTTTAATATTGTTTTTGCTTCTGGACTCAAATGCACTCTTTACAGTAATGAATGCATATTGTATTAAGCTCGCTTGATGTTATCAGTTCTTTTCTTTACTGAAATGGGAATTTACTTTGTATAAGTTGGAGTGTATTTTGCTTGAGATAATGCTGTAGTGACTTTCCTGTTTAGTCTGATCTCATCTCTAGAACTTTAGAAATTTATCGCCTCATTTCCTTTCTAGCAACATAGTGTACTTTTGCCTGGTCCCCTCTGACTTTCTAATACATGGTCCCATCTTTTTACCAGAATAGTACAGATAGATAAATAGACAGAATGATAGCCTATCAGCATGGTACTTTATGCTCACCTCCTTTAATTCCTTGTTCTTTTTTTATCTTCACTAGACAGTTAGGGTTGGCAGAAGTGTTTGGAGCAGCGATTCATAATTAGGGGATCATAATAAAAATGAAACTCCTGTTATTCTTGTAATCGGTATCATCTATAATACTACAAAATAGCAGGACTTCAAGTACAGAGGAGAAGCTGCGTTAATGTATGAGGCACCCATAAAAGTTAAGGGATAAGTTACACAGCAGCATTCAGAGGCACCTTCAATTTACCCCTCTCTGCCTCTTTAATTCTCTAAATACTTCAGGTAATTGTAGTAGCTTCTGTTTTTGTATCCTATTTCACAGAGCTTGAGTAATAAACATGTTGCCACAGCCAAGAATGCATGTACAGAGGGCATAGATTGCTTAACTGTGTTTTTACTGATGTAGTCGCCCTCATATGGGCTGGCTTTATATTTAACTCATTCCCTCCAGTACAGCTCTTTTGAGTGTGTACTTTTAACTCCCAATGGGTGTGGCTTGAGCCTTTAAAAAATGAAATTACCACCTTACAGTTCTAACAAGTACTCATTGACGGAGGTCAAATATCAGTACAATTGTGTTTGCCATCATGTATGCTTCAAGGTGAAATCTCCTGATACCTTTTATGTATCATGGTTTTGGAATTATTAATGCAAATATGAACAAACAATATCTGACGCCTAGAGGCATCATTACGAGGTAACTGCAGATCCACCTGGAGGCATCACTTGGATGTAATGAGTTTGTTAAGCACCCAGTGGTACATAAGTGTACTTGCACTGCAGTGTCTGCCTTATCACTAGCTTACTGTGGTGTAACTTTATTTTTATTTTCTGTCTTTTAACAGCCACAGCAAAGCTCTGCCTCAGGCTACTTTGTTGGGCTGGATGTACAAAATCATTGGGTTTGAGAAGGCCCAGACTGATTATCTGCCACTAATGTTGGAGGTGAGGCTCTCTTCGCTCCCCTCTACTCCTGATTCCCCAGCCATCACCCCCAATCAGTAATTTAATCGCACTGCTTTCCTCCCGCTTTTTAATGGCGTCTCAAACCTGCTTGAAGACACAGCTACACATCAGGACAATTTCCACACATTCACCCACCTCGTACCATCCGTCACAATAGTATCCCTATTCTCGTCCTACTCACTCATTCACTCACTCAGTGTCTTCTCTGTTAATACAACATCCACCACAGTAATTCTGACATTGTCTTACCTACCCAGTCACTCCGGGGCTGTCTAAATAACCACCCCTCCATTCCTTTGCACTACTGCGCTCCTTTCCCTTCTGATCTAAAAGCTCACCTCTTCCTTTATCAACCCACCTATCAGCTCCCTTAAACAATCTTACTTCATCTTATTAATTTTTACTCCCGCCTTCACACCACTCCCCCCCTTTTTCTTCTTTTCCACCTTATTTATACTGAGTACTGCAAATTTTTGTCTTTGATTCTCATTTCAGTCTACCTCATGCTTAACCAACTCATGCACTACTCTCTTTCATTCTCACATGTGTCTATCTCACTTCTTATCCAAGACACTCATTACTCTTATTACCCGTAACTTTTCCTAACATCACTCTAACTCATACAGATCTTTGTATCTAATTGTATAACTTCATTGCCTCTCTAGCTCATGACAAGGTTATAACTTTGTTGTCTCCCCATCTCACCAGGAGTAAATATGCTGTTCACTACCTTAACTAATCCACTTCTACCACTGTCTCGTCTCACACACTTCCAAATTACTTTTGCACCCAAAACTTCCTCACCTACTATAAGTCTCCATTTAAACCATTATCTTCAAAATTCTTCACCAGAAATTGCTCTATGTCTGTTTAGCAGCTAATTTACTCTTTACATTTTAACTTTCCCCTCACTACCAGACCAGAACAAAGCAAAAAAAAAAAAAAAAGCTAAAAATTACCATTATAAAACCACTCTAGTCCCTCCAACAGTCTTCAAGAATTAAACTGTATGATGTCATGCAGCCTAACCAAGGCCCTCCTAACATCTATACCCCCCATCCCATCTGTTCAGTTTTAACAACTCCACTTTACCACAATAAATATTTGTAGGTTTTGCAATAAAATCACCGAGCTGCATGCCTGGCTCTCTCATTATACACCAGACATCATTGCCCTTACTTGAGACACAGTCAAAACCTCATATAAACAACTCAGAAATTCTTCCCTAGGATACAGCATCATTAGAGCTGATAGGCTTAACAAAAAAGTCAGAGACATAGCTATCATCTACCAAAATACATATGAAGTTTCTCCTCTTAGAAAACCTCTGCCCAAATTCAGTAATGCAGAGCTACTTATCTCCTATATACAATTAAATGACCACAAACTCCTTTATGTAGTTGTTCTATATATCTTCCCTGGAAACAATATATCCATCTTTGAAGACATCCTTTACTGGATTTCACACTATATTACCAATGAAACAGCAATCCTAGGTGATGTAAATATCAAGTGGAGTACTTTTACTTCGACTAATCATTTAGCATCACCATTCCTGGCTTCAAACAGCGTATTACTTCTCCTGTTCAAAATAACAAATCCCTGGACACTAGTCCCATTCCTAACTGTATTCTGGTCTCTGATCTTTGCAACTACACTGCATCAGGAATCCTTGCTGAATCTCTTATTGATTACTGCCCTACATATGCAATCAGATTTATTACTCTCCATGCCAAACAACAAGTATACAAAAATGCTTGTAATCTCTCAAAGTTTAACGTAGAATCATTTTCAGCTGCTCTGAACTCAGTTAACTGACTATACTAAACACCTTGACACTAGACGAGGCAGTAGAAAGGTTCAATTCAACTTGTTTAAGCATCCTGAATAACCTTGTGCCTCTACGTAGGAAGAGAGTAAAATTTAACATTGCCCAGCTTACTAATGAGACTAGAAGTCTTATGCAGACTAGAGACAAGACATGGAAAGAGTGACAGAAACTAAAAACTCCACAAAACCTGCAGCTCTTTAAAGAACTTTGTAACCAACCTAAAACGCAAAGTAGATAAGAAACAATACTATTCTGATTTGGTAAATAACCATAGATGTAACCCCAAAAATTCTGGTCACCCATTAAACATATTTTATATCCAGGAACTAAGAATGTCATTAACACGTGTCCAAATAACTCCTCCTTAGAAACAGTCACCAAGTTTAACTCATACTTCATTGACAGTATTAATTGCCCTCACCAAAAAATCTTTTCCTGACTTCCCTGACTCATTTCTACCTCTATCTACTAACCCCACCCTCACACTAAAATCAGTTGCCATGTCCTTCATAAAAAATAAATAAATAAAATAAGCTGCTGCTAATGCCATTGTGTATCCAGTGCCCATCCTTATAAACAGATCAGTACAGGAATCCTATATTCCTACCATCTGGAAAAATGCCCGATCAATCATACTCCACAGAGATGGAACTTCTACTGAAATATCTAATTTTAGACCCATTGGCATCTTATCCCCCCTCTCAAAAATATTAGAAAAAATATGTCCATAAATAACTACTCCAGCATCCCGTAAAGGAGCAATTACTAACCAATGCTCAACATGGTTTTAAACCTGCCCATAGCAAGCAACTGCCCTCCTAACTCTTACAGATAACATAAATAAAGCCAGAGATAGAGGTAAATGTGTATCTTCCTTATTCCTAGATTTCTCAAAGGATTTTAACACTGCCTCATAAAAACACTCTTGCTAGAGCTGTCCACAGTGGGTATCTCACAACCTACCCTTCAGTGAATTTACTTGTCAGACTACCCATCATTATAAGTATCCCACAAGGCTTGATGCTTGGTCTTCTTCTGTTTATTATGTTTATAAACAATCTTCATACATCTATACACCAAGCATCCCTTATTCAGTATGCAGACAATTCCACCCTTATCTGCCTCTTAGACAATCTAGTAAAATTGGAAAATATTACGCAACATGTATTTAACTGTATTGAAAAACTGAGTTTCTTACTGCCAACTCCTTCTTAATCCAGAGAAAATTAAAAGCCTTTTATTTTTCCCCAAATCACTTACCCATGAGAAAATCACTTTAAGATCACATCCATAAAGAGTAAGTCTTCTGAGGTAGCTCCCCATGGGGCTTACAACAGATGACAATCTCAAATATGTCCCCCACAGACAGAGAAATATAAAAACAAAACTTCAAAAAGAAACTAGGAGTGCTTTATAGAGCCAAAAATACCTTACTGCATCCACCAGTCACTCTTGCCACTACATACTTAATCCCCTCTCTATTATATGGTTCTGCCATATTGACTAACCTCCAGGTCACCCTAAAATCTAAACTAGAATGGTGTTACAACAAGCTGGCTAGATTTGCAACTCATACAAGTCCCAGAACGCATCACTGTTCTGCACTAAAAACTCTAAATTGACTAGAATTATCTCAATGACTAAATTATATCCAGCTTCCCTTAACCCACAGAATTATATTTAATCCCACTTCCTGCCCATTTATAAGTACAATTCTCCACCACTACCTCCCATATCATCACCTTCAATCTTCTGACAAAAATCTACTTGACATCTATAAGCCTTACAAAAATGTGGTCAAAGTCTGTACTCGCACTGTTTAGCAAAAATCTGGAATATGATCCCTGCACCAATCAGAGTAATGCATAGCATTCATATATTTAAGCTGCAACTAAAAGAATGCATCTGACTCATGGCTTTGCACTTGCAGCTCTCCTGCTAAAATTTCAGCTCCTTCTCCTTTAATACTTATTTCCTTTACTCTTACTCTTCCTTTTACTCAATACTTTTCCTGCCTTCTATATCTACCCCACTTATTACCCCTAACAAATACTTTTCTCACTCTCTTCCTTCTTATCCGTTGTTTGAATTATCCACTCTGGTATTGAGCAAGTAATAAAGTCTAGCATTTATAACATACCAGCAAGTTTCAGTGCCACAAGATATTGTATTTATCTTGTTTTGATAAAGTTATATGTGTATTATTTTACATGACACATATATATTAATATTTGTATTAACCTATGCATTTACAATATCTTGTAATATGATGTCAGTTTTCACCTATGTATATGTATTTTCTGTTCTTTTATTTGTGGAGCTTTTTTCTCAGGCCCTGTGCCGAAAACAGATAAAAATATCCAGTCAGACTTTCCTGATAAAGAAATGCTAATAAATCAAATAAATGAATAATAAATTTAAATCATATTCATTTCTCCTTACTTATTTTAATTCCGCAAGCACTTTGCATTCTCTGCAATGCTCTAATCTTCATTTCAGTCACATATGCATGCACAGACTCTTATTATCCAAGACTTCTAGCAAAAAACAACTGAGAAATATATGGCAAGTTCTTTTTGATCTCACAATACAGATTTAACTTGTCTTTAATAACAACCAACTTAGTTTGTTAGTTTGTGGTAAGATTACATATATTAAACACCTTGACCGTATGATTTCTAGCTAGGTAAAGAAAAATTGTGACTTGCACCTCCTTGCTCTTTTCAGCTGTACTACAAACAATCCTAGAAAGACTGAATTTCTGCAGCCATTATTTTTAGTTTTATGCCAAACTCCTCTGCAATGCCATTGCTCTTGGCAGACTGAGTTGTAGTATGGACTTCATGATGAATGTTTCAACTGTATACAAAAGAAGGTGGTACTTGAGCTCAAAGGCTGGGGAAAGTCAAGATTTATGACTGAATTCACAGTTTCCATTTCTGGCTTTATTTGCTGAATCATGGCTTACTTGATGTGTTGCATTATTCATTTTTTCAAACCACTCCTTTTTTGATTGCACCCATTTGGCATGGTTTTCATTAAAAAAATTTGATCGCTCATTGGACTCATGTTTTACAAAATTAATTTTTTTGGTTTTGTGTTCATTTATTTTTAGGTATGCTCACGTGTCAAATATTTTCATGATGTTCTCAAGGTTATTCTCACAGTTTATTCATTTCTTCCATCGATAATCTTGCAGAGTGCTTTTCAGGAAGGGAAGGATATCTGTTTGAGACATTTGTTTAGTATACTTGGCAAAATATCAGTTAGAGTCAGACTTTTTTTAAAATTTCTTTTCTGGTCTGACACTGTGCACTTTTGAGATTGTTATTCATAACAAAACAGATCAATATTGATGGCCAAATATATACACCAAGGATATAGATCAGATGTGATTAAGTCTTTATATATCAATATGTATATCTGTGTATGTGTGTGTGTGTCTGTGTGTGTGTGTGTGTGTGTGTGTGTGTGTGTGTGTGTGTGTGTGTGTGTGTGTGTGTGTGTGTATTCCATATTCCCCTGCATTTGACCATTTGACCAAACATACATTTGTTCAACAAACCCAGGGATATGATTTAATGTCCACAATACAGATGACCAAATGGTGGATATGTCAAAGGTATGGAACATCAATACAGGTAAGTGGGGTTGGGGTGGGTGACAGTGTGTGCATGTGAGTTAGGGTTAGGGTCGGAGATTAGTGAAGGATGAATGTAGTGTGTCTGTGTGTAAGTTTATGTATTTTAGGATAAGGATTAGGTTAGGAGATAGATGTGTTGTTTGTATGCATTTGTGAATGTTGGTATGTCTGTCTTGTGTAGGGCAGTGTGCAGGGCTAGGGATGGGTGAAGAGGGAGTATTAGGGTTAGGTTAGCACCAGTTACTAAAGTGATGCATGGGGCTGGAGCCAATACACATTGTAATCCAAGGATGAGGCACAACATTTCCATTTCTCAGTGAATTGTTACATTTTAACATGGGTTTAGCTCAATCTTACTGAGGATTTTCAATGTATGTCGACCTCACAAAACTCTCACACACTATCTTGTCAAGATGATCACTTTAGGTACATTAATAATGAAACAAACAAAAACAAAATTAGGCCTAAGAGATGTTAGTTTTAGTGCTAGTCTCACAGACAACCGTCTTCTATACCCAATACGCAATGGTTCACCTCACAGATATCTCAAAATGATTAACATCAGTGATCAATGCTAAATATAGTTTCATATCATAATGTCTTAAGAAATTAACTTTCCATTTTGAGTTGCTCCTAAAATATGGCAGTTTTATTTTTATTGTTCTTTTTTATTGAACATTTCTTGACTGGGAAAGTCTGAGTGGACCAATCCCCCCACCCCACCCCCATTCAGCAGAGGTATTGGGAGAAAAGCTCTGCAACAAATACAGTACAAGGTCCACAACAAAACACTCACAGTACAGTACATAGTTCATATGCTTTACAGTACAATACAATACAGTACATAGTTTCTAAGTTATAGGTCTGACAAAAGATGTCAAATACACATATGTCTAATATAAGATAAAAGTTGTGGGTTTAGCTAGGTGTCAGATTTACAGAGTTTAGAATGATGTTAAAATGGGTGAGTGTTACAAACTGAAAAGAAATGAAATGATAAAACAAAGAGTTACAAACAGATGAGTAATAGCATATTGTAAATGGAGATGTGGAGACTCAAGTAAACACATCTTTAAAGTGACTGCAGTTCCCTCTATACATTTCAGCACAAGTGTTTCCCCCACCTGAGTTGGATGACTGTGAATTTCCACTCTTTTACAACAGGATTGCAACTCAAGCAACTACCTCTTTAACGTGACTGCAGTTCCCTCATACATTTCAGATTGAGTATTCCTCCGCCTGAGTTGGATGCCTGTGAATTTCCACCCTCTTACAACAGGACTGCAACTCAAGCAAACACCTCTTTAAAGTGACTGCAGTGTATGTCTTACCCAATTTCTGTACATTACTTAAGTTTTATCAGTTAGAATCCATCAGCCTTGGTAGGACAGTGGAGTGCACACTAACTGGGACACTATATTTTTGGGTCTCCTCCTCCCATACCACAAAACAGTTGTTTTTTCAGGTCTTTTTTAAGGGAATTTAAGTCCCTAATAAGTAGTTTAAACAAGCATAATCATTAGAAGTTTAAATGAGCATAATCTTACAGTAGTAAGTGAATGGACAATTTGTTTGCCATACTTGCTGGCACTGACCTGTGGCATTGAGGTGTAACTGATAGCTTTTGTTTCTGCTGCCTGATCTTCCTCATGGTTCAACCCACTCAGTTCGCCCTTGCTCCACTTGGGCTCATTCTGCTCCCCTACCCTACCCCCAATTCCCACCCACCCCCACTATTCCTACACTTATACTTCATTGCCACACACACATATACCAAATATACCAATCACTTCACTCTTACATCATCTCTTTACCTGAACTCTCCTACTCTACTACCTGCTTCCTAACTCCAACTTCTTCTAAACCCTCCACTCTCTACTATATTCTTGATTCTACTCATACACACACCTTCTCAACTTAAAGTCCCAAACACTTTTCCTCACATATTACTCTATAGCAATATCCTAACTACCCTATAGCTATAATACGCTATTTTCCACAAGTATTACTGTTAACTTCATTACCACAATGTCTTGAGCAATTATACATGTATGGGGCAGCACAGTGGTGCAGCGGTTAACATTGTCACCTCACAGCAAGAGGCTCTGCTGTTTGGTTCTCAACTGGGGAGCCTTCTGTGAGCTGTCTGCATGTCCTCCCTGTGTTCATGTGGGTTTCCTGTTGGGACTCCAGTTTCCTCCCATATTCCAAAGACATGTGTCTGGAGCATTTCTCCCGGGGCCTCCGCTGAAAATAGGCTCTGTCCAAGTTGGACTTTCCCAGTCAACAAATGTTAAATAAATAAATAAAAATTACTTAATTTTCATATTTTCCTACTTCACTTTGTACTTGTTCAGTTCATAACTCTTAACCCAATCGCTGTTCCCTCTAAACCTACAACAATTATATCCATTCTTGCACCCCACTCAAACAGCTTCTCTAAAATATCTTCCAGTTTCTTTCCTATACACCCACTGCTCTTCCTCAAAGTAAAAATTCTGCTTATAAAACTCCATATACTCTCCACTGTGGTCACCCCTGACCTGGAAAAGATGAAAGAAGAAAAAGAAGATACTCTCCTACAACATGCACCTCAGCAGACCTAAAAAATACCAACAGTCACCCATTTATACACTCAGATTTTTCAACTATACCTCTTAGTGGTGATATCCAACCCAGTCTAGGACCCAATTTAACTAACCTGTTCCCTCAACCCAACTCATTCAAATCCTTAAATATAGTCACACTAAATTTCCAAAGTATTCATAACAAAATCACAGACTTCTACATCTGGACATCTCATAATCAACCAGACATTATTGCTGCCACAGAGACCTGGCTCAAACCAAACATAAATGACTTTGAATTCCTCCCCCCAGGTTTCAACACCATAAGGATTGATAAGCAGCACAAGAAAGGAGGTGGAATTACACTCCTCTTCCCTAGGCCATACTATATAACCTCCATCTCAATACCATTCCCCAGTTCTACACTGCTGAAATTATCATCTCATTCCTAAAAATAAATAACTCAAAAACACTATACAGTGTAGTTCTTTATATTTCTCCAAGCAATAATATACCTATTCTAGAAGATACCCTTTCCTTGGATTTCTAGCGCAATTACGAATGAAAACATCATACTGGGTAATGTTAATATTAATTAGTCAAACTTCTGCACTAAGTTCCCATCCTCTAACATTAACTTATTCAACTTCACTCAACTAATGACATTACCAACCAGATTCAGTAAAGGTATCAATGGAGGCTCCATCCTAGACTGGATACTGGTCAGCGACCCAAACAAAATCTCCTCACCAGGTACTCTCCCAAATACTCTAAGTGATCATCTCCCTGCTTTCATGCTCAGAACATCACCCTCCCTTCAAAAAGAACATCAGTACAAACAAACAGAATTTGGCTAGCTTTGAACCTTAAACATTCATCAACTTACTCAAATATATGGACTGGAATATCCTAAAAACTATTTTCCTAGATGATGCAGTCAGCTACTTTATTATTATATTTATAGAAACCCTAAACAAAGTTACAACCCACCCCTCCCCCAATGAAAATAATAAAATCTAATTATGCCCCATGATTAACTAAGTCAAGAAAACAAGTAATGCAAAACAGAGATAAAATCTGGAAACAATGGCTAAAAAACAAAAATCTGTCCGACGTACAGAATGACAGGCATCTCCACAAACAAGTTAAAAAAAAAACAAGTAAACAAAGACAAAAAAGTATACTGCCTAAAATTTCAATCCAGTAATAGAAAAACCCCAAAAAAATTCTAGACAGACATTTCTTCACTTCTAATCCTGGGCACAAAAAACAGTCCTACTCTGTTTCCTAATAAAAGTCACCCAGAGATAGCCAATCTCTTTAACACCCATTTTATCAACACTATATCAGATATCACAACCAACTTCCCTCAACATCACTCTGGCTCAACCTGTACTACTACTGCACCATCATCACCATCCCACTTCACCCAATATTTTCCCTCCCCATCCTTTCTCAATTCCACTGATTGTTCCACCCATCTAATGCCCTCTTTTACTCTAAAACCCATTCCAACTACTACTATAAAAAGACTGTTCCTCAAACTCAAACTGGGCTCTAATGCAACTGATGATCTGCCCACAGAATATCTAAGACTTGCTGCTGATGCAATTGCTAACCCTATTAGTATACTTATAAATAGATCCATCCTTGAATCCTACATCCCTAAAACCTGGAAAATTACATTTATTCTATCCTTCCAGAAAGGAGGTGACCCCACAGATCTCTCCAATTACAGTCTTATTGATATTGCCTCTCCTGTCTCCAAGATTCTTGAGAAATGTATACAAGTTTATTTTCTTGAGTTTCTCACTAATAATCAAATTATAATATTATAATAATAAAATCTAATTATGCCCCATGATTAACTAAGTCAAGAAAACAAGTAATGCAAAACAGAGATAAAATCTGGAAACAATGGCTAAAAAACAAAAATCTGTCTGACGTACAGAATGGTAGGCATCTCCACAAACAAGTTAAAAAAAAAACAAGTAAATAAAGACAAAAAAGTATACTGCCTAAAATGTCAATCCAGTAATAGAAAACCCAAAAAAATTCTAGACAGACATTTCTTCACTTCTAAACCCGGGCACAAAAAACAGTCCTACTCTGTTTCCTAATAAAAGTCACCCAGAGATAGCCAATCTCTTTAACACCCATTTTATCAACACTATATCAGGTATCACAACCAACTTCCCTCAACATCACTCTGGCTCAACCTGTACTACTACTGCACCATCATCACCATCCCACTTCACCCAATATTTTCCCTCCCCATCCTTTCTCAATTCCACTGATTGTTCCACCCATCTAATGCCCCCTTTTACTCTAAAACCCATTCCAACTACTACTATAAAAAGACTGCTCCTCAAACTCAAACTGGGCTCTAGTGCAACTGATGATCTGCCCACAGAATATCTAAGACTTGCTGCTGATGCAATTGCTAACCCTATTAGTATACTTATAAATAGATCCATCCTTGAATCTTACATCCCTAAAACCTGGAAAATTACATTTATTCTACCCTTCCAGAAAGGAGGTGACCCCACAGATCTCTCCAATTACCATCCTATTGATATTGCCTCTCCTGTCTCCAAGATTCTTGAGAAATGTATACAAGTTTATTTTCTTGAGTTTCTCACTAATAATCAAATTGTATCACCTAGACAACATGACTTTAGACTGTGTTACAACACAATGACCACTTTGATTTCTTTCATGGGCATAGTCAACAAAACTAGAGACTCTGGCAAAACTGTCTCTTCCCTATTTTTAGACTTTTCAAAAGCATTTGATACAGTTTTTCATCCAGTTCTTCTAAATCATCTCTCTCATATGGGACTCTCCTCCTCACAAGACAACAAGTAGTTAGCTGGAACTCCTCCCTCTCTTCTTATCTCCTCAGCTCTACCAGTGTTCCCCAAGGTTCTATATTAGGGCCCTGTTGTTTAACATCTTTGTCAATAATTTACACACCTCACTCAATCAGGGCTCTCTTATTGAAAACCCACAAGTCAACTTTCATTTGTTCTGCTGACTCCATTCCAAACCTCCTGCTTAATGATATTGATTAGTTTTTGATAAAATCTCTCTGGCTCATTTATCACAATTACTCACCAACAAAGTTAAAAACACCTTTTACAGTGCTGAAGTACATGACAGTATATATTTTTTAAACATTTGTTTACTGGGAAAATCTGACTTGGAACAAAGCCAATTTTCAGCAGAGGCCCAGGGTGAAATGTTACAGGTGTGTGTCTTTGTGATGTGGGAGGAAACAGGAGCACCTGGAAGAAACCCATACAAACACAGGGAGGACATGCAGACTCCACACAGAAGGCACCCCAGTCGAGAATTCAACTTGAGAACCTCTGGCTATGAGGCGATAGCACTACCGCTGCACCACTGAGCCATCCATCTGTGTAATACCTATTAAACTTGTAAAGCCTCCAAGCACTGATACTTTCCTGAATGAATGTTACCAGATTCATCCATTACGTGTTCTAGAAAATATTTCTGTTCAATAATATCCATTCTAGAAACACAGGCATAATCAAATGAAGTTTTTTCTAATTACAGCATTACTTCAATGGAAAATCCAATCCATAATTTTCTCTTCTTATAGACTAAATATCTTTTTTTCTTGAAATTGAAATGTATGATTTTTCTTCAGATAAAATGCAACAAAAGTTTGTGGATTTATTCAAGACCCATAAATTCATGGCATTATCAAAAACATTTTTGCAACATGAGAGGCTGCCAACAGCAAGCTCACAAACATTACACTTTATGTAGATGTTGAAAACAGATATGTAAAAGTAAATGAAAATATGCAGATGTAATTAATTACTAACCTATATAGAGTCATAGTTTACTTTATTTCCAACTTTTTCAGAATCTTTAGCATTATCAAAAAACACTATCCTGTATCTTCTCTTGTGTTTTTCTTATCATAGAATCAATATCCTACATGATTAGGGTAAACAGACATGTACGTGTTTCACAATGAAGCCAAAAAGGGAGGAAATTGTCTTTCTGTGCTAAGAAACAGATGCTATTCCTAAAAAAGCTAACAATTTTTTTCTTCCTGTCTAATAGAATGTGATATATCTGCCCTACAAATATCCAGTTTTAAACATTAATTATACCACATAAATTGCACATCAAATTAATGCCTGCAAACAATTTGAACATAATTGATCAAATTATACTGCACCAAGTTATATTTCCTTGTTTGTTGTTTCTTGCTTCATATAGCGTGAGATGTTTGTTCCAAGTTTCTCAAGCATCTTTTGTTTTCTTCAGGAATCTAGAATCTGAGTAAAAGATTAAAACAAATGTTTATGGTCTGTTGTGGCTCTCCCTTTTCTGTTATATAATGATCTCAGTGTAAGGATAATTAATAAGGGTGTAGGGAAACCTGTCCTTCAGAAAAATGGAAATTGTATGTGTATATTTCTTTTTCTTATACATTTTACAATCTCAAGTACATGTCATGAACTGATATGACTTGAAATGTTGGCAACTAGTTGTTTTGTTGTGTATTCATGAAATAAGCTGAATGGTTTTGAGGACACACCATAAATCCCAAATCAACTATATCCTGAATGTTATAATTGTCAACATTGTTGCAATAAACAGACAAAACCATGCAGTAAAATACCTGAGAAGAGAATTATATCACTGTTGCCTCAAATATCACCAGATTAAAATTTTATGTCCAAATAGATGAATCAGATTTTGCTATTTGAGTAAAAGTTTGCTATTGTTTAGCGTTCTTGGTATGAGTTCCTTTACATATTGTAAGGATTACTTACTGAAGCACTCACAAGCATCTCAAATAATGGAACAAAATCCTTTTAAATAACTCAGATCAAGTACCACATATGATTTTCTAAATAGAGAGAATTAGTAAATAGTGAGAGATCCCACATTGTACAATGACATACTAATCCATAAAGAACACAAAAACTGACATGCCAAAAAAGAGCCACAAAGATGATAGAGTAGACTATTGAGGATATGAAAGAAATTATGCATTATTATAATTATGCACGAACCCCAGAATTTCCAGATAGAAGATATTCAAAAAGATTAAGAGAGAAATTAAAGAAAAGAAAAATACTTGCACATGAAAAACTGACAAAAACTTCAAATACAAAGTTGTGTTCATTAGTACAACATATTCATGAAAAACATTATATAGATTACAAAAAATTGAGACATTTGAAGAAGGAAATGACAAAGGAAGTACAAAAATAAAAATAACAAAGCCTAGAGTATTTTGAAAGGTATAAAAGAGAATCATGGACATGGGAAAGAAAGCGAGATCTGATATGGTGCAATATTTATGCAAAGTAGAAAGACAAACTAATCAATGCAAAAAAGTAGCTCCAAAGATGTTTGAAGAGAAATACAGACAAAGGTACCAGATAAGGACAATCTCACAAAAAGAAAATAAAAAATAAAAAAAGAATAAGATCACAAAGGGGAACATAGAACAAAAGATTAGTAAAGTAGAATTTAAACAAATAGAAGCTGAAGTTATGAAATGCCTGCAAAGTAAAGAATTTAGTGTAGAAAGTCTAACACAGGTTATATCAAATCATGATGGAATAATGAGCTCCCAGATTGGGGAGAAACAGGTGGAAAAGGAGGCATCTGATCAGTTGCCACATGAAGATACTCTGGAGCCTTCAGTAGGGAACCAGTACAAAAATTCAGTTGGAGCTGCACAGCAAGGGAAGGACCAGGAAACAGTGGCAATTGATGCAGTCAATGATGTGGAGTGACAGGCCAGTGAGTTCCCATATGAAAAAACAAGAGATGATGCAAGATATAGCTGATGAGAATGTGTCACATGAAGATGTTCTGGGAGGTTTCTGTAGAATGCTCACAGGACACAGAGAATAAAGTATGTGCCTCAGCTTAGAAGAAAACAAAATGAAGGGAAGAGTTGCTTGATTTAATAGAGATGGATAGACATATTAAGACTGATGAAAGAAATGGATTACAGAAGGTCAGTAAGACCCAAAATATTAGAAGTCTGATAAAACAAATGAACACAGAAATCAAGTCTGTTAACAGAAATTCAAGTGACATAACAGAAGTAAACAGGATCTATTATGCACAGCTAAATTAATAACAGATAAAGTCTTACCACAAAAATACATGGCAATAAGAGAAAGAAATGGAAGAAATAAAGTGCCATCATGGAAATATCAAATAGAGACAATTATAAAGCAATTAAGACAGGGGGTGTCACTGTTAGAAGAGTATAGAAGAGGGAATAGATTAACAAAGATACTTAGAAAATAGACGTGATAAATGTAATGTACAGTATTAGAACAGACCAGGATCTCTCATACTCTATTTCAAATAATAAACTAAAGATATCAGCACAAATAAAGGAAAGGTACAAAATAAGCAATTCACTGATGACCCAAAAAAGGTTTTATAAAGAATAGGGAAACAAAGCAAAAGGAATGGAAACACCACCAAAAAAGAAGAAATAGATACTTTTTTGGAAAAATATCTATGAAGATCCTGTGGAAAATAACAAAATGCAAAATGCCTAGAAGTGAAAGAAACAGTAAGAAATTAAGTAATGGTCAGAGATGACCGAAATAAAGTTAAGAAAAGCTCCTAAATGTAGCAGCCCAGGCCCAGATGCAGTGCCTAACTTCTGGCTAAAAGTTTTAACAATCTTTAGATGAAGATTTAGCCCTGAGTAAGACACCAGCCAGATCACTAGTTCTGAAGCAAAACATACCTTCAACTCCTTAGATTCTTTATGTGGGGTCCACTGCAATTTCAGAAATTGTTATAACATGAAGGGAACACAGGGCAAAGAAAACAGACTGATAAAAATAAAATTTGTTAAAATGCTCCAGGTGAGCAAATATATTAAGAAATATTGCCAACCACAGTAATTTCTGACATTCATTATATTTCTTACAGCCTCTTTCATAATCAAAACATTTTATTTTGTTCAAGATCTTCAACTCCTCTAACTGAAAGACTCCAAATTGTAAAATTCTATTGAACTTACCTAGGGCTTTGTTCACAGTGATCAGACATTTATTTTTTATTGTGCAGTGCCTAGTTTAGCAAAGCACATGTGTAAGAAACAGTTATGACTATGTTATCAGGCATAAACCAAATTGCCTACACTATGCATCAGTCTAAAGTGTATTGTAAACCAGTTAAATTATGTAAAGATGACGTGTGGATGTTTTGTACATTATGAGAATGATACAAGCCTGGATTCAAATATGTGTGAATGTAGATGGCCTCCCCACAGAACCCCCTAATTTTCTTTCTTCGGCTAGCATTTACAGTTCTCCTACACATACCATAGGCATATTTTATACTTGCTGTCTAACCTCATCATGTGAATTATGGATACAGTCCCGCATGCTGTAACGCTAACTCTTTAATACTCACCACCTTAGTATCAAACTACTACTCTATAACATTAATTCTACAAATGTTGTAAATGTGTCAATTGCCTATAATGAAAAGCTGTTTAGCAGATAGTTTATTGTGCAGTTATATAAAGTGTTTCTGCACTGCATAGTCTGTTGACCTACTTCACTTTGTATATTTATTCATTCATTCATTCATTCATTCATTGATGTATCCTGGCAAGGATTCAGGGAATCCACATCCACCACTACCATATTCTTTTATGTGTTCATTAATTCATCCAGTTTATTTTTCTTAAACTCTTCAGAGTTGAAGCCCCTTTTTATTACATTGTTAAAGCGTGTTCCATATTTAAAGATCAGTTTTAGTAAAACAGTATTTTCTCATTTCTCTGGCATTTCGATCTTTGTTGTGTCACTCCCAGTGTTGTTCATCACACGTCTCCATCCATTCTTTTCAGATCCGAATGACTAAGAAGGTAACCATGTCTATGGGACATACACACTAAACTCTGGCCTCTCGGAGCTCTCATATAAGGTAAGGTGCTCACAATTTGTCTGTATGTTCTGTGAATATTAATCTCATTAGTCTAGGGAACATCTTTGTATTTGTTTAATCCTTTTTATATGTTTCATTTTGAATGGTGACCAGATGAAGGATCCATAGTTTGGACTACCTACTACCGCATTATCAGACCATAAAGTCAGTTCTTAAATGACTGATCCTGTTTTTGTATACAATAGCATTAGATGACAAACACCCCATTCCTATATTTACTGCAAAAATACATCTACAATCCTGAATGCATGCTTAAACAATTAGCTTTTGTATATTGAAAACTCATGTTTGATGTTCAACATAATGCCAAAGGCACGACAACAGTGCTCCTCGGTTATAACTATTTTTCTGATTTATAATCAGCCTTAATTTAAATGTTTCCATAACTTCCTTTATTGCCTGTGCCTGGATTTGATGGTATTTACTTGTGGTGAGAGTAGTAGGAACAGCTCTGATTAGTAAGCTCTATAAAACTGCTTTAAATAAAAACATTGATTGTTGTCATTCTTTGCTGCTATTAGTATATATATATATATATATATATATATATATATATATATATATATATATATATATATATGTTCTGCATTGGTGAAGTGCTATATCATAGAAGCACGAAAAACAGGTTTCTCAGAAAAACTTACCTTTTGTGTAGCCCATTTCATTTTTATAAACCATCTGCAACATAAAAAACTAAGAGAGAGAAGAAAACCACACCCAGTGTTTTAGACGACTGGCCTCCTGCAAAATATAGGTCTGAACCAAGGTGTCAGGTAATAAACAGACTCTGCCTAAGATCGGCATTAATAAGGTAGTTCTAATACTGCAAGGAAAGTATCCTTAAAATATAACTCGGCATAACTAAAGAACACCTGCCTAATGGCAGGAACTCCCTAAGGTGAAATGAGTTAACCTATCAGAGGGATAAGCCAAGTAAATTAGTAAGATAATTGGACAAACTCACCATTTTATATCCTTTTACAAAGAGCTGTCTGCTTTAGATTAATCTATTATGAAACTGTCCTTTTCTTACTAGCAGGAAGTAGGCACTGCCATCTGTGAAAGACATGCTTCTTTCTATTTTACTATGGACTCCTTTCGAAATTAATTCTTTGTCTTTTTCCCTTAAAAAATGAACTGCGTGAATAATGACATGAGTTGCTTAGTGCTGTTAATGTTGGTGAAAAGGGAAGGATAGTCTGAGCGGACTAAACAGCTACAGCAGTACGGTCATTCAATGGCTTGAAATCATAGTATGCAGAATGTGATGGGGAGAAGTTTGATGTCATGACATTGAAAACTGCTACTTTGAACAGAAATCTGATTGGCTAGTCAGTGCTTCTTCATTATGACAAAATGTACATTTACCTTGTCTTTAGCAAGTCTAATTCATCTGTTATAAAACCAACCAGTGAAAACTATCACAGAGACACTGGCTTTAAACTTACTGATCTATGCCAGGAGTCCGACTATCAGCATTAAAAAATATATAAAAAAAGCAACCAGTCAGTAAAATCACAGTAGAGTGTCTTTCACAGTATTATACTAGTGGAAATCTCTGCAGCATAAATTGTGTGTAAGTCAGTTTGTCTTGAATACCTTATTCATAAAGTATGGATTGCTGTCTTACTTGAGTCATGTTTCTAGATTTGTTAAAATGACCCTTTTGATTATGTTCCTGTCAACAATTCACTGCTTAATCATTTACATAAGAGCTTAAGAATGACTTAATGCATGACTGTGTTGGCACTTTAAACATCTGATTTTTTAAAACCTTATTGACCCCACTATCTTTTGATCATTAGCACCTTGCAGACCATTTGGCCATTCACTCCGCATCACCAGAGTGATGGCTGATCAGGAGGGGTCATAATTTAGCCAACCATCAGGGGCGGTTCAAAGTTTTTCCTCTAAACCCTCTTCCCCACTTGTATCTGGCTAAACTCTGGGGAGAACACGTGGGATGGGTTGACACTGAAGACTATCCTCTCACTTCTGAAAAGGATGCTCCCTTCAAGCAGCCCTGCCGTCCCCCGAAGACCTTGCTCCTCCTGCTGAAGACCCCCCCCCCCCAAAGAACTTAGCTGTGGTGTCTCCATTCTACTCCAGGGAAATCAAACAGTTTCATCTGCATCTGAACATACACAGCCTTCCCTACCTCCAGGCCATGCCACTTCACTCTTCTCCCTTCCTACCTGGTTTCTTATTTCTGGTTAGAATGGTGGCCCAGATGCAATGGTACCTGCAAACAATTGCAAAATAAGAGCAGCTTTGGCCATTTCCAATCTCTCTCTTGTACATTTAAATGTTCTGTACTATGGAGCATGGGAATTTTCTCAAAGCAGTTAAATACCAAACTTTTAATTTAAAATCAAGGTTGTCTTAATGAGGTTGCCTGAAAACAGATACCAGGAAGTTAGCTCCTCACCTAAAAGCTCATTTGAAGGAAGATCCTGAAAGCATGAATGGGGAAATCCCAGTCTGGGATAAACTGTAGTATATAACATAGGGTTGTACTCACCTACACTGCTGAAAGCTGTGCTTTTGGATTAAAGACAGCATGCATCTTGAAGGAGCCACGTGGCCTGCAAATCTTAGATAAAAAAAACAACTACACAGTATTGTGTATTTTGTTTGGATTTGCAAAATCAAGTGGTCTATGATTTTGGTTTTCTTTACACTTGTGAAAATAATCCTGTGCTTTTTATATAAATCTACATCCACTGTTTCCTTAGACATACATTATATCTTACATACTACATATCTATTACATATCTATTTATCGATCTATCTATATGTGTGTGTGTTGTGATTCTACCAAATATAGCTTGAGGTGACTTTTTTAAGGATTTCATGAAATTGAGTCATTTCTGTTATTTATTTATTTATGTATTGTTTATTTTATTTTGTTTTTCAGTCATGCCAACATTTCTTATACTTGGTTCTAGTGGGCACTGATCTTTACATGGGAGTAAACAGCTGAGGCTGTATATGAACTGGTGATATGACAAATAAATGTCAAGAGGTGAACATTTAGCTTGAGTAGGGTTGCCCATCTGAAATCCTTAAACCTCAGAGCTGTTCACTATGAGGGCAGGAGAGAGGGGTGCTTCAGACATTAAAGGAGATGATTAATAGTTTGCAGTCAGATTTATCCAGGATGGAAATATTGTAGGGTGTATAGAATGCCTTGCACCCAGTGGGCTAACTCACTATTTTATAGGGGATTATCCTTTACAAAGTCAAAGAATCTTTGGAAATATCCAACTTTTGAATTGTAGGTGCACGTATTTATCACCCATCGTGACAGGATTCCATTATTATCTTTATCAGTATTTCATACAGAATATTTAGGAATCTTTTATGGCAACATGGGGACAGGAAGGGTGTCCTGTAGTAGACTGCAAATTCAAAATTTGTTTAGTTCAGGTTAAGTTGAAGTTCAATGAGCTAGGGCTCTGTGTCTCAGGGAACCTGCATAGTGGTAGGCTGCTTTGAGATAAATACAGAAATGCTCCCAAAATTTCCCTAAATATGAATGCATAGTAAGTGTTAAACCCAGGTAAGGAGGGAGTGATATATTTACAATGACGACAGGACTGAATTATGACACAGACATAAATGTGTTCATGGTGCAAGAGAGCCTCAAAATTAGGCAATTGGATATTAAGAGGTCTTTGAGAAAAGCAACTTTAAGTTAGTAAGAACTGAAATGTTCTGTAATTTCATATGCTATCCTGGGATGACTAGTAGCCAAACTATGCCTAAAGAGGCATTATGTGGGCAACAAGGGCTTTGGCCAGTAAGCAGAAGTCATAGAACAAGAGGTACATGGCATCCTTTGTGGTGCAGGTCAGTCTGCCTGTCGTCTAATCCCAAGCAGACACATACTGTACCCCCACCCAAGAATGATGTCAACTATGTGTTCAATTGCTGAAGCTAGCTAACTATGCTTTGTATTTACCATCATTCTGTGTGAAAGAATGATTCCACTAATGAGCAGAGTTTTACCTCTGTCTGACATGGCCACAGTGAGGTCCAGCATGTCTCTCTGCATGCCCTTCAGCAGAGTTTTACCTTTGTCTGACATGGTAACAGTGAGGTCCAGCATGTCTCTCTGCATGCCCCTCAGCAGAGTTTTACCTCTGTCTGACATAGTCACAGTGAGGTCCAGCATGTTTCTCTGCATGCCCCTCAGAGTTGATTGCCACAGTTTTGCCTTTGTCTGACATGGTCGCAGTGAGGTCCAGCATGTCTCTCTGCATGCCCCTCAGCAGAGTTTTACCTTTGTCTGACATGGTCACAGTGAGGTCCAGCATGTCTCTCTGCATGCCCCTCAGAGTTGAGTGCCACAGTTTTACCTTTGTCTGACATGGTTGCAGTGAGGTCCAGCATGTCTCTCTGCATGCCCCTCAGCAGAGTTTTACCTTTGTCTGACATGGTCACAGTGAGGTCCAGCATGTCTCTCTGCATGCCCCTCAGAGTTGATTGCCACAGTTTTACCTTTGTCTGACATGTTTATAGTGAGGTCCAGCATGTCTCTCTGCATGCCCCTCAGCAGAGTTTTACCTTTGTCTGACATGTTCATAGTGAGGTCCAGCATGTCTCTCTGCATGCCCCTCAGCAGAGTTTTACCTTTGTCTGACATGTTCATAGTGAGGTCCAGCATGTCTCTCTGCATGACCCACAGAGTTGATTGCCACAAGTAATTCGCACCCACATGGACTACCACAATGTCAAATTCATAACTGCTAGGTGTGAGGGACATAAGAGCCCTTGTAACATCATGAATCTTGACACCAGAGGAATAACTAACTGTTACGCTGTCCTTGTCCAGCCAGTGAGTATGTAGTCAGTGTGCCTGACAGTGCAGTCACCACTTACTAGCACATATCCACTCATACACATGGGTTTAGATGCAGTAACCTTGAATCTCTTTACTATGTGTGAGGGTAGTGATGTTAAGTTTGTAGATTTCCTCTGATAACTACTTTCTTGGTTTTAGATGATTTGGGAAGTAACTCCTTGATTACCTCATCATATGGTGGTTTGGCATGTTTTGCAGAAGTCTGGATGGTAATATATGGTACTCACTGACCATCATTGTACAATAGAGGGTGGCTTCCATGCTGTGTAGATACTTAACACTTCTTACAGATGATATCATGCATGTTACAAAATAGTTAATTCTGTATGAGCATTTGGCAGATGCTAAACTGCCTAAGAAAACCAAGTTCTGTCAGACTGGCAATAACCGTCACTCCAATATGTTGTATTAGTTCAAACTGTCACACTCTTGTATAGCATTTTTGTCTAAACTTCTGTAAATTTTCTGTTTGTCCTGCTCTTCCAAAGACCAGTTAATCATGAATAAATAAATAAAATAAAATAAAATAAATACGGAAGGATTGCACGTTGGTTGGTCATCTATTTTAGACAGGGGGGTCTATGGCTTACAAAAGACAAAGTGTCACCGATATATAGTTAGTAGATTTGTTAATAGGTGCAAAGGACCATAAGTGTGAGAAGTCACAATAACCAAGGCAGCAGTGATGGTGATAACAAGCCAGCAGTAAGTTAAGGCAACAAACAGAGCAACAGCAATGTGTGAGACAAACACACAGCAGGTACAGTTACAACAATAATAACTGTGAGCTAACAGCAAGCAGCTACAAAACAGTGCACAAAAATCAGTTGTTTAGGTAAGTTAAAATATGAATACATATATTTGAATTAAATTAACTGCACAATTATTTAATTATTAATGGAGCCTCAACACTGCATATAACTGGCAGAAATCTAGTGCCTACAGGATACTGGAATTCTTATATTAACTTAACTAAACATTACCAACAGTAGATTAGTATATGTGAAGCTAAATATGTCACCAGGCATTAGCCTAGACTCTGTTAATAATGAATTAAATCATTAAATCAACTAAATAAAACTTAATGCAGATTTTAAGACATTCTAGTGTAGGTGATAAAAAAGAAAAAGTTAAATATTTCAACAAATCAGACTTTAGTGTTTTCACCATTTCATCAAACAGACAGCAGAAAGACATCATCGTGGAGTAAATGTGCAAGTGTTCCTCATGTGTCAGTAACAGTCTGTCACAAAGGGCAGCCATGCTGACTATGGCATAAGACTTCTAAGCATGATAACATGTAAATAACATGACAGCCTTCTCCTTTGTTCAATAATGCAAATATCATGAATCGACCATTCCGTCAATAAAATCTTGACTAGCCTGCTTCTGTTTAGTTTATTCCCTCAGAGATATGTTCTGTTATCAGTTTGCTGAACATTAGTAGAATGGAGAGTTTCATCTTTCTTTAAACCACTTGAAATATATAGTCTGATTGCTTGTTCCAATGTGTTAGCTTCCCAGAATCCTCTCTCTAAGGAAAACTTGTAGTTTTCTGTGGTATATTTCATTATGTCTCTAAGCAATTTATTATTTATCAAGTTAAGTTATCTTCCCCAGACACTATTTAAACAATTTCTTTAAGAAGCTTACCATACCCCTGCCTTCTTTTAGTTTGTAAATACTAAATACCCTCATATTATTCTTACTGGCACGACGCTCAGTAGTGTTTATTGCTTAATGCCAAGTATTCATTTAGTTGACATTGACTGATATACAGTGTCACTTTTAGTTGACAGCGAATATAAATAACTATATGCTGGACCTGGTTTTGTCTGTAGCGCTTATTGCCCTTATGTGTTGGCGGCATATATAAGTAAGGGGGTGTAAGGGTCAAAACCATCATGTTTGAAAGTGTAAGATGGCTTTGCCCAAAGACTCCAGTCCAGGAAGTATAGGGGTTTTATTCCATGAAAATGCAGTTTTTATTTGTGTTTAGTTGTTTCAGGGTTTTTTTTTCCCTTTTACATATGCAGGGCTGTTTTCTTTCCATATGCAATTGACTTTTGTACTATAATGTGTGCATTAGGCATTTTCATAGTCATTTTTTTAGCTATGCAAAGGTGGAAATTTTCAGTATTTCAGATTTCCTTATATAATATTCCACAGTCAACTAATTAATAGATGGATGTTTGATTTATTTTTATTTTTGGGCAGCACAGTGGGGCAGCAGATACCATTGTCACCTTGCCAAAAGAGGTTCCCTGGTTCGATTCTTAGCTGGGGTGCCTACTGTATGAAGTCTGCATGTCCTCCATGTTAGTGTGGGTTTCACCTGTGTGCTCTGGTTTCCTCCTACATTCCAAAGACATGCAGTAGGTAGATTAGACACCATAAATTGGCCATAGGTATAAGTGTGCATGCCTAGTGTGGATGGACTACTTTCGCAGGGCTAGCCACTTGGCAGTGTAAATCTCAGCTCTAGATGATTGTCACTGTTAAAGTGACACCCCAACCCCATGTGGAAAAAGAGATTGTGGGTGGATGGATGGATGGTTTGATTTATTTATTTATTTTATTTGTATTTGTTTTTTGGGGTAGAGCATTGACCTCCATGGACTTTTATTTCAGACTCAGGCCTGGAGCTGTGCCTAGTTAAATGACTTGCTCAGAGTCATACATTTAGGTATTGGATTCATAAAGAAAATAGTTTTTTTTTTTTGTTCTGCATTTTCCTAATTCATTCATCAAGTATTAATGTATGATAGCTGTGGGGATCAGCTATGCCCTCTGTAAAACTTCAGGCTCTACCACAGGCTATACCACACTTTAAAACAATCCCTCAATAAATTTGACTCTTCAATGAGTTTGTCCTCAACATAAAAACCTTGCTATACATATATGCATATGTGTGCGTGTGTGTGTGTGCGCGTGTGTGTGTGTGTGTGTGTGTGTGTGTGTGTGTGTGTGTGTGTGTGTGTGTGTGTGTGTTTGTGTGTGTATGTATGTATATATATATATATATATATATATATATATATATATATATATGTAGCATATATATATAGATGTATAGTTATAGATATATCTATATGGGTCCCTTGTGTTTACTGAACGTACGTTTGCCCAACAAAAGCAGAGGTGTGACATCATGTCAACAGTATGGATGGCCGAACAGTGGATATGTCGATGGTATGGAATGTTTTTTTAACAAGTAAGTAGGGTTGGGGGTGCGCATATCATCTGTGTGTGTGTGTGTGTGTGTGTGTGTGTGTGTGTGTGTGTGTGTGTGTGTGTGTGTGTGTGTGTGTGTGTGTATGTGCATGTGTGTATGTGTGAGGCATGGTTAGAGTCAGGGATGAGTGAAGGATGGGTATTGCATGTTTATGTGTGAGTTTGTGTATTTTAGGGTAAGGATTAGGTCAGCGGATAGATGTAGTGTTGTCTGTGTATTTGTGAATGTTTGTGTGTCTGCATCTGTCTTGTGTAGTAGCAGTGTCATGGGAAGGTTTTAGTGATATTAAGATGTAGGGTTTGGTTTGTGGGAAGGAACAAGCAATAGTGTTAGGGCTAGCACCCATTACTAAGGTAGTGCGTGGGGGGCAGAATCTTTGCATATATAATACTACATATGTGAGTTTGCTAACATGGTGGCAGTTGTAGGTTTTTTTTTCCAAAAAGTGATTTTTTCCCAATAAACCAACACTAGACATGTCATATACAGAGAAAGCATCATTTAATAATTGTTCCTTTGTTTTATGTTCAAACTTCTTTCTGTTTTATTTTTTCCTGCATTTGTCTTGTTATCTGTTACATCATAAAGGTTCCTAAGAATGGCAAAGTAACTAGATTAGGTCACTTACTTCAACTACAGTGCCATTAAGAAAACAATAACTTTTATATAATGGCATTTAAATGTGCCTTATTAGTAACAAATTGCCAGCATCACACATAAATAGTGTAGCCAGGAATCTGAACAAAAGTAAAGTTTTCAAACTTAGTTTTGAGATACAAATGAACAAGAAAACACAACTGACATATTTTTTATTATTACAAATTAGTTGTCTTCCTCCTTTTTAACAGCTTTATTAGATTATCACTTAAGACACAGGTACACATACATTAACAGAAAATAAAACAAAGCACATTAACATTTTTCCATTTGCACACATTGTACATTATGTGTTTTTCTTTCTTTATAACAGCCTTTTCTTAAACATCACTCCCTCCCAACTCTCAGTGCCATAAAGAAAGAAAAAAAGAACATATTTTTATCTTACTTTTCTTCTTTTCTATATTCTCCTTTTCTATTATTACTTGATTTTGCATTTTTTTTCTGTACTATTTTCAGTAAAGGTGCATGTTTCTTCTGCTGTTTTGTTACAGCATTTTTATATTGCATTCTCTATTTTGTTGAGTTGTGGAAGGAAAATTAACATCAAAGACTAACTGTAACTACAATTTTAAAAACTGTGAATGTGATGCAGTCCATCTCAGCCTAAGTAATCCCTATTAATCACAGTGGTCAGATTCCTCATACTTGAACACTGAAATACAGTTCTTACTTTGAAAATAACAACTAACTCCGCTACAATTTCAAGCCTGTCATTCAAATGTTCCTTAAAATACACAGATGGCCACAAATTAAAGCCAAAGGAAGCAAAGTAATTAAAATGCAGATTGATGCAGAGTCAAAATAGGTCATCACAGTACTGTTGTAAGCTGACAGAGAAAACCAGAGTAAATGATTCTCTCGTTATAGGGATTTCTCTCTCTCCCTCTAATATGACATCAGGAAGACAAAGTCATGACTGTAAAAAATGATGCTGCCCATAGCAGCCCTCTTTCAGGCCACTTTCAGGTATAACAAATTAGGAAATAGTAATAACTACGTACTGTGATACAGAGACATTAGTAACGCCCCAAAGTTCAGCATATGCTGAAAACATGTTTTTTTTCCAGTTTTGAGGTGCAGTTCTTGATGCAAACTCCATTTATATCATATATCCTATTAAAAGTCTCTAATATGACACCTCCCATGTACCTCACATATCTATTCCACTAACTGCACTTCCCATAATCCTCATGCTAGCTAACAAATAAACCACATGCAATAACATCACAAAACCTACCCTTCCATACAAAATATTGAGAAGAACTCCTTATCCATACTCAGAAACACTTAACTAGTTCTATGGTTCCTGACTGCCTTACTAGTAGTTACTTTCTTTCTTACTTTCTACTAGTTTTCACACAATTCTACAATCCTGTTTTTCACAATGGTTGTCAGAAGCTTATCATTTACATTTAACATGTCAGTGGCCAATCTTACCAATAACCTCATACAGCTCTCAACACCTTTCACAATAATCGTGAAGCCATTCATCCATAGCTTTTGCCAAGATATCCAGCTATCATCATTCCAGATGCAAACTATTCCCCTAGCCACATGATGCTTTTCATGATTCTTAACCCCTCTAAAAAGCCCCATAGGATTCTTCCCATAAGAATACTCTACTGCCCACATAGTACCGTCACCGTCCTTCATTAATACCTTTCACTTTCTCTCCATTTGAAACAAACATTCTTCCTTATTTTATCTTCCTGTAAGAAAGTAAAACATTGTTATGGGCAGTTAGAGCTAGGATCCAAGACACTACAGAATTTTTGAATATTATATCTGAGATGCAATTAGATCTGGGATGGGTAATGTGCACTTTGGATATAACGGCCCTACATACTAATATCCCACATTGGACAGTCCTGATGGTATTGGATTTTTGGTTAAATCGGGTCCCGTTGTACAGTCCTGGGCTCAACACATTTCTTTTTTGTCTTACAGCACATGTTCTAACAAAGGATGTTTTTTTACTTCAATAGGGAATGCTGTTAACAGGTTAAAGGGACAGTGATGGGTGCCTCGTTTGCACCCATCTATGCGGATCTTTTCATAGGTTATTTGGAAGAACAAATAATATATGAGTCATCCATAATTTGTTTTTGGATGAGATTGACATCTGGCGCAGGTATTTGGATGATTGCTGGATGTGTGGTGGTCCGACACTGTTTATCTATATGAATTTGTTGAATACTTAAACGACAACAAATGGGGCATTCATTTTCTATACATTATGATTTCAATAACATTACATTTTTGGAAGTTCAGATTTCCCATAATAGTGATGACACTTTAGACAGCAATGTTCATTGAAAATATTCACAATTTAATACTTATTGCATGCCTCCAGTTTTCTTCCGAAGCATATCCTTTGGAATATCCCTAAGTCACAATTCCTACAACATAGGATTTGTTCTTCTGATCAGACATTTGAATCTCAACAAAAGGATTTGATTAATAGGTTTTGTGACCATGGGTACAACAAGGAACATATTATGAAAACTAGTACCCGGGCTTCAGGTCAGGACAGGTCATCTTTATTGACATATCAACAAAGGGATCAACGTATGAGCCAGATGATTGGGCTTACTACCAAGTATGATCACACTACTTCTGATTTCATTGATGTTATACAGAAACACTGAGATATTTTGCTTTCAGATGACAGGTTGTGTGATATTCTCACCTCCAGATGCCTTTTAAAAAAAAAACATGATAACCTAACTTCCATCAGTTCAAAATTAACCACAAGAGTTACACTCTTCATCCTAACTTAAAAAAAAATTCTGATAATTTTTTCCTCCCGTATGAAAATAACCACTTCCATCCCTCCTTCTGTCTCTGTCCCTGTGTAAGTTAAACTTTTCCTCTCAGCTCTACAACTTATATACCTAATATTTTGATAGATTATATGTTAACATCATTCTGCTTAGTACAGTCTACACACCATCCTTCCTATTATTTCAGGGTATTAATACTTAATTATAAGAATGCAATAATCTCAACCGTTTTCCCTTTTCATTTTATTAAACTTTTGTTCTATAGATATTTTCATACTCGCTCACTTTATTCCCAGTTCTGCCTCTTCCCCATACCTGCACATTCAGTTTTGTTTTGTAACTCATGAGGCCAGCTTCCAAAATAGTTGCTGTCAGTTTTAGTCTGCCTCTGAAAACCTGCTCTCAGTGTAAGTGACTTACTTCAGTGTAAAGTTTATCTATAAACAGGCTTACTGCAGGGACCAGATTCTGAAACACCTACTCTCAGTCTGCTCTCAATGTAAGCGGTCACTTACACTGTGAGTAAATATTTTGGAATCAGGGCCTTGAAATCTATTTCCTTTAACATCCTTGCCAAATTTTTTTTTTGCTTTTACTAGTTTTCATCCTTTTTAACTACTTGAAAAACTTCTAAAGTCCCCATCTTATCTCTCATATTTGCTATCACTATTCCCTACAAATTCATTTTATTCATTATTTTAGCTTCCTTGCTTCTTTTAACAGCACAGTCCTGCCGAAAATAGAGGCACGCTTGTATTCATAAAGCCATCTAAAGTAAATTAACTTTCAGCAAACGTTAGATATTTTTTTTCAGGGCAGCTGATTCCAAAACAACATGCTTGTTTACAAACATAACCTTTCTAGTTGCCTCTCCTTAGCCTTAATTGTCTTAATTTATTTATTTATTTATAGTTTGTTTGCCAAGATAGTCCATTGGGCCATGAGGAGCCAGTTTTCAATGGAGTCCTGGAGAGAAAAGCTCCAGAAAATTACAAACTACAGATTTAACATAATAGTAAGTTACTAGAGAAATGTAATGTGCACAAATGAAGCAAAATTAAACAAATAGAAAAACACATATTAGTAGAGTGCACATATTAATAGTTGTTCATTATATATAAAATGCTCCAAGTGGCATTATGTCAACTTTTTGGTCTGTAATTCCATTGCATCTTCCTATTTCCCATTCCAAGTACCAAAATTGTACCTCATGTTTATTCAGGCTCATATATTCTGCATACTATCCTCATTTATAACACAGTAGATGCTCAAGGTAACTGCATTATTTCTAGAAAAATTGCTATACTTTAACTCAATGTAAAATTAAAAAAATAAAAATAAAATTTCTACCAAGACGATTCATCATTTCATTGTTTTGCCTTTAACAAGAAAAAGATCAGTTTGTTTACTGTCTAAAAACTGCATTTACATTTGCTCAGTATCCATATACAAGCATTTGGATAGGTTGTCTACTTTTAAATCTAATCATTCAGAGGATACATTTACACATAAAAAGCAAAATATCCTTTGGGAGCTGGACTTACCCCTCCTCGATACCTGTGTCTGATAACATTCACCTCTGTAACATATGGCATCTTTTCACCTGCTCTACAAACCGCTGTCTAAACCACTCCCTTCCCCTTCCAAGGTAACGGGTTGCACCTAATATTATCTTCCAATACTGGTGCCTCTTTCTTATATCAGTTTGTTTCACTTGCTTCTCACCATCAACATCTTCTGTCATATCATCTGTTTCTGAGTTCAAATGCTGTCACCATTAACTGCAGGCATGCCATTGTGATTGACTGTGAATCCATAGCAGTACCCATGTGAGGCACATTTTTCACATGTACGCCAACACTATTGTCCTTGTTAGGAGTGCAAAAAATGGCTTCTTCTTCAGCAGTTCTACCTTCCATGACACGTTTGAGTCCAACAACACTTACCGTCACTGCAATGATGGCCAGCACACTCTGCTACATATGCATGATGAAAGGAATCCCCTGACAAGTGCAAGGAGATTACCCTAGATTTCACCTAATCTGGATAAATGCCACATCATGTCTTCTCTCAAAATAAACTTCCACCCCCACTCCTGTGGCTTATGGTGATGAAGCCCTGACTACAGCCCAGATGACCAGGGTTCGATTAGAAGCTTAAGCAACTGACAGAGCAGCAGGGAGAAATGGGCACACCCATCCTGGGTGGGAGGGCATTTGTTAACAATGCTACCTAATGGGAGGTATGGGCCACAGTTGATGAGTGTGGAGGGACAGTGAAAGGTAGTGTGTAGGCATGTAAATGAAACACCCCATGAGGAAGCACAGACTGACAAGTCTCCAGGATGCCCTTAGGATCCACAAGCAGCCCCAGCAATACTGGTGTAAATCTGGGTGCTAGGAAAATGGCTGGTAAACCCCAGCATGGATGTGGGCACTGAGGAGCCAAGCCATTAGTATATGGTCCAAAGGGACCAAAGACCAAAAAAAATTACCTGGTGGAAGTAAAAGTCTGAAAAATACACATACACATATGCATATATATAAAATCATAGATAGCATACAATTTTGCTTATAGGTAAGGTAAATGTTTACCATTCAGAATGAACAGACATAACCCTCTCCCTTTCTCAGACTAATGCCGGTTAAATATTTCATGGAACATAAACTACTGAACAAAGGAATGGGGGGGGGGCAGACAGAGAGAAAGAGAAGGCCAAAATATCAGTGCTGAAAGCAAGAAGGAATATACTGGCTGTATGTTTTTCTGTTAATCAAAATGAGAATAGTAAACATTTATTTTCTCCTATTTGTTACTAACTTTTCCACTTCTGTAGCACGAAAAGATTAAAGAGACCTTCTATGGAAAAAATCACATTTGTAGTTATGCAGCAGAAACCATTTTGCAAAAAAAAATCATTTAAATGCAATAGGAAACAAGCTAAAACATCAGTGTCACTCCAAACATGGCACAGATCGAAAATTTCTGAGTCATGGAAATGTTTTATTGCCTACTGTATGGACAGACCTTACTGACACAGCTGTGTCCCCAGTGTGTAAATTATTTTCCTGAACTCACACACTCAGTAAAAGATTATGTTGCTTTCCCGCATGTTTATTACTGCTGTGAAAGGAAATGTAGCCAGGCATACCTTTCCTGTTATGTGCATTAAAAGTGCTATCTAAAATGTGTATAAAGTTTAAAGGACAATCTACACATAAAAAAAGACTTGATTTGAGAAAATGTTCATCAAAGCATTCTGTACTGCTGTGATTCATAAAATGCTGCAGTTGCTATAATGGCTATTTCTGCAGTCATAGTTTTGAGAATAAACAACATACTTGATTTATTTTTAACTAGGGCATACTTTTCAACCAACATCTGGCAACAGTTAGTGTAACATTACATATAGAGAATACAGAGAAAGCAATTAACTAGTATTCTTTTGGGAGATGGGAGAAAACTGGAGAGCATGAAAGAAAACGTAACCAGTACCCCCCCCCACACCCACACACACGCACACATGCATACACGCACACACGCACACACACATACACACACACACGTGCACACACACGTGCGCACGCGCGCACACACACACACACACACACACACACACACACACACACACACACACACACACAACGGCACTAACACATGTATGCACGCGCACACACACACACACACACATGCACACACAACACATGTGCGCACACACACACACACACACACACACACACACACACACATACATACACACACATACACAGAACGGCACTAACACATGTATGCACACACACACACACACACACACACACACACACACACAAACACAAACACACACACACATACAAGCACAAACACATGCATCCATCACACACACACACACACACACACACACACACACACACATGCACATATGCACCACACGCATGCACACACACACACACACACACACACACACACACACACACACACACACACACACACACACACACACCACACACACCACACAAGTGGAGAACCGAATTGAACCTCAGAGCTTAGAGCTGTGAAACAGAACAGTATTAAGCAACTGAACTCAAATATGTGGATTTAATTATGCATGGATCATTTAAAGACACCATTTCCTAAAACTTTTTAGAGATTTTCACAGACATAGTTGTGGACAGCATATCAGCATGCTGCTTGGTTTTGCTTCCTAATAACTCTGGGCTGTGAGCCTAACTTGTAGCTGTTTGTATAAGATGTATTGCTGATGTGGATATATTTAAGTGAGCTTTAGACCACTGGTTTAAAAATACCTCATTTGCATCAAGATCAACAATAAGGCAAACTCTTGCATGGCCTGCATAGGCCCTGAGTTTGTGTATAGTATCATTTCATCACTGAATTTTTGAAAATGTGAGCTTCACTGAGCTACTTTAATTTCCTACATCTGCCAAAGGCATTCTGGGTGATATACTAATTTAAACAGCAGACATTTTTTTCAGATTTTGCTTTTACTGTTATGACTCAGTTCATGGAATAAAGGGTCAGCTTGGCTGGGTATCTACTACTTAAATATGCTAATAATAAATTAGAGCATAAATAGTATATTTCAAGTAGCCATTACACCTGTTACAGCTAATAGTGTCTTTTGGCATAATTTGTTTGTAAGCTCAGGATAAAAAAAAGAAAATTAAACTAAAATACATAGTTTGCGGGCCCTTTGACAATCCAACCATACAGCATGTAAGCCAGAATTTATAAACTTTAACTCATTCAGGAGTGTTTGCAATAACTGAAGCTCAGTGCCCATAACAATTGTTTTCCATGCTTTCTTAAAAATGTTTGAATTCAGCAAAGCGCATTGACAGCACTTAAAACTAAAAATTACCAGCTGGTGCATGGTATATATTAATGTCCCTGGAATGGATCCAAGTATTGTTCAATTTGCTTCTATAGAAGATTATTCCTGGGTAGCTGTATCTACATTTGTTACTTTTTTTGTACAGGAAAACATATTATTGTTTTAAAACTAACATTGAACCTGTCTAAGTTATTGATGCATGTAATCAAAAAGCAAAGTATTAACATATTTGGGCAGAGTCATAGTCTGTTATAACTGTCATAGAAACTACCGGGAATCTCCCAGTACAATCCTCAACACTGGAGTGTTTACTCATTTTATACTTCTGCCAGTTGTGTGGTATAATGGACTGTTTGTTCTAGAACTGCCTCTACTTGTTGGCCTTTTATTCAGAAATAGTGAATGAGTCATTCCTAAGCATGTGTCTCTAGTTTCTCCCTTAATATAATCAAATCAGCATTTTAACATTCACGCCACAGAATTTTTTCCATTAAAGTCATAGTTGTGGAACAGTTTTCCATGATTTTGCTAACTGTTCACTGACTTCTCCAAATAGTTTTGTTCTATTGGAAACATGCTAGAGCACCTCTCTTATGCAATTATTCATGTCTATGATGTATTCTTTCATTAGATTTCTGGATGTTTCACAAAAAACATCTTCTACTGACACCATTAATCTCTGGATGTGTTGTTAAAATTATGAGCTGCTATTGATCTTAATTCTATCTTCCTTTGCTTTTGTCTGCACACACAGCAACTGTTAGCATGTCTTTCGTTGGCATAATACTTCCGAGTGTTTCCCTGAATTAAAGGTACTGAGAGAAAATAAAATAAAAACATGGCAACTGCTTCTCTTTTCTCTTTTCCATCTCTTTTCAGGTACTTTTCAACATAAACATACACACACACACACACACACACACACACACACACACACACACACACACACACACACACACACACAGACACACCACTCAAATACATATTTGTATATCGGGTTGTAGTTGCATCATCTGTTAAGAACTGCCATCCGCACATAAATTTGGCAAATGCATGAGAAGTCTGCACTGGTATGAGTGCAGTCTGATACCTGCAACATGTAACAAATATGGCAGCACTCTTTATATTTGTTTTGGTAGTCAGAAAGAAGGAAGCACAATCGCATATTGAAATAGGTCTTATCATGGAAGTATGGGCAATGAGTGCACCATAGCGTATTATGTTTCTAAACTGCTCTGCACATTCCTATGTTCAGGAATATCTGCAATGGTGACCTTTGCATCACCAGGTCCCATACAAAATATGTGGTGAATCTATGAACCTATGTATTAGGCTGTGTGGGCAGGCTCAGTGACCCCTAAGATTCACTCATACACTGCACTCATTTTTGGTACCCTATCTATATGCAAAACTATCCTATCTAGAGCCTAGTGCACTCTCCAAAATTGAGGAGATGGGCATATAGTGGTTCTGTACATCTTATATTGTGTTATACTAGGTCTCCCATGTGCTTTTGTGTCAATGAACTTTAGGATATACAGTGATATGGTATTGTGTGTCCCACAGCTGGGCGCTTCTCTCTACTCAAGATTGCACAGTTATGCTATAATAAATGCCACCGGTATAGAGCTGCCAATCACCAAGTGCCTGATATGCTGATAGACTGCACAATACATGCTGAAGATGCAGTGTGTGGCATACTACAGTAAACTTTCTACAATCAGTACTGCTTCTACAAATGTAAACATTGTCCACCAACAAAGCATCACTTTTGTGCCCTGCAGGGCACAGTGCTTACCTGTCATGTATCCTAACAAATGTTTATGTTTACATTGTCAGCCATCCTGAAGGCATTGTCTGGACCCTATAATTGTGAAGGAAACAGCATGCCACACTGAAGGGCAACACGATAGTTATAGTTTTTATTTAAACGCTCTGCTAATTGCAGCAGCTGGTGTGATGTCTGTATGAAATGACACACAGACAGCGGCGGCTGCTGCTTCTCATTGTTCATTCCACTGCAGTCATGCACTGCATGTGGGAGGATGATATGTAATGTTTTATTTTAAGGATTAAAACAGAGAAAAATATCCTGAACTAAGACCCTCCATCCTTTTGATGAGACGCTAAACTGAGGTCCCATCTACATGAGTTAGTGATAACTCAGGTGATGTATAGGATCCAAGGGCACATATCAAAAACAGCAGAGGAAGCTCCTGACTGCCCAGGCTAAATGTTCTGCAGTCAATATCAGTACCACCTCGGGTTTCCACTAGAAAAGGAGGTTGGCCAAGTGGGCCTTGCCTGGTCAACAAAGCCTAAATAAAAATAAACTAAATTAATTAGATAAATCTCATTGGTTAGATTGTAATGTATTTGTAGTGTCTAAAACTTTATGCATCACTGATGTAGAATCAAGAAACATAAAACATACTTATTGAAGTGTTGTAAAAGTTAGGTTTTGAGAAGCTATAGATAAGAAACATAACTGCAATTTGTGGTTTACATTTGACAGTCTAAAAATAACTACTTTTTGGATTAAAAAATATAGAAAACTGCCTAATAAGAGAAAAAAAAATCCACAGTTTGTTCCTATCAAGTACTCTGGTTTGATTCTTGTCTGGGGCACCTTCTATCCAGAGTCTGCACTGTGTTCACATGGATTTTCTCTGGGTGCTCCGGTTTCATCCCACATTCCAAAGACATGCATCATTGTGAGTGCGTTTGCATATGTGCGCTATGAAAAACAACCACGGCAGGGATAGCCTTCCTGCAATGAAAATCATTTGCTCTAGATGATGGTCACTTTTGATATGACACCTCAACTCCAGGTGCAAAATGAGGAAAAGGGGGTTATGGATGGATAGCTGTATCTATATACATAAGAACAAGATCACTGCATTTACAGTAGAACAGTAGGACTCATTGTGTTCTGTCAACATTTGTATATAATATCTCCCGAAGTAAGAACTTAATTTAGACGATGCTATACAAATTAAATGGTTTTCAAAATAAAGACGTAATCATACAGCGCCCGAACGCCATGAGAAGTGGAGAAAAAAGGGGTAAAGATAAAGAGAATGCTCAAACGATGATGGCTGAGACAGCAGCAGCCAAACTGGAATTTGTGCAAATGACGGGGTGCAGATGAGGATGGTGAATACCTCCACCTTGATGCCAAATACGAAAATGATTCAGCAACTCCTTTGGCAAAAATATCCACAGAACTACAAAAAGTGAATTTAAAACTAGATGAGTTCATGCTGAAGTCTGTATTCAGAGAGAAAGAAGTTGATTCAACGCTCTTGAGGCATGAGAAAAACAAGACTGAAGAACTAATAAAGAGAGTTACTATCCTAGAAATAAGAATAAGATGCAAACTGCAAAACAAATGGACTCAGAGGACTGATCTCACGGACACGTGTTCGAATAGTGGACATCCCAGAATGGATGGAGGACCAAAATTGTCTGAAGTCTGTAAGTTTTAAGTTTTCGCTGCTGATAAAATATGCCCTCAACAGCTGATTTGCATAAATCCCAATCGGCCCCCACTACAGTAAGTGTATTGGGTGAGTTGCTATTTGCTAACTACATATTATTAAATGATGTATATTTGAGCAGAAGGAATAACAGAAAAATTCTTAGTAATGAGGATAGCCAACAGGTGATGTGAACATTGGCTCTAGAGGATTGTTGCTGTTGAAATGACACTCTGACCCCGTTTAAAAAAATGGGAAAAAGGAATTGTGGATGGATGGATGGATGGATGGATGGATGGATGGATGGATGGATGGACAGATGGATGGAGGGATGGATCATGAAGATTAAGGAGTTCAGAAAAACTGTGAACATTAAAGGACATGATGCCTACATGATGTGAGGGAGCTCTCATGTGACTATAAAGACAATGAAAGGCCAGCTCTACATTTAATTTTGCACATTGAGCTCAGTAAGAACTGACAGATCATTTATTAGCCCTCACCTTATATATTGATAGAAACTTATCTTCATTTTGGATTTTAACAACAAATGTGTGACTAAATTGTGGGTTCCACTTTTTTCCCTAACTACAGATGTTATGCTGCCTGCAAAGTAAAAACTGAGGAAGAAATGAAAATTTAAATCAGTGACTGCAAAAGCTTGCATATTTCTTATATCCTTTTTTAACTATTTAAATATGTGGATTCCATTGTAATTAAAAATATATTTAAGTAGTGAGAAGTTTCTAAATTCTTCTAATTTTTATGTTTTAAGTAAGGAAAATGAAGACATGGTGAGGGTGGTCACTCATGAACGTGGGAATGGGAGTTAAATTACTCTTTTATTACTTAATATGCATGTAAAACACTTGTTGAACTTTACTAAAGACATATCTCATGCACTTATAATCAGGACAGCATCCTGCACTTTGTCAGTTATTATCTATATCATTGTATCCTGCTTGGACCTCCAAATAAATTTTTTATTTCTGTGGTGTTGCATCAGCCTGACACAAGAAAGTTTTGGAGCACAAGATTACTGTTGTATAAGCTGCAATGATGATGACGATGATGATGATTATTATTATTATTAGTGTTATTTATTATTATTTACTAAGTCTAGAAAGGTTCCTCGAAGAAATACTGTGACAGGATCCAATGTTAATTAAAAACTTCTATTTATTGTCCAGAAATAGAAGTTTTTAATTAACATTGGATCCTGTCACAGTATTTCTTCGAGGAATCTTCTTGTTGTTTTAGTCATTTGGATAGTGTTTGGATTCCTGGAGGTGCTTTTTGGTAAGTCTAGAAAGGGTAGAGGAGGGGGGGGACATTAAACTGATACCAGGAATTTGTGAGAATGCTTTTTTGTATATAAAACACCTATTACACATAGAAGAAAACAGTGTTACATGGCATATTAATGGATTAAATAATCCCATTAAAGACAAGAGAATTTTATCTTTCCTGAAGAAAGTATAAGAGTATAAGTCAGGATTTCTAGCATTGCAATAGACACATTTCACCAAGCAGAGCAGGCAGAAATTAACAATAATGTACTTAGAACGGGAGCCTCAATTTGTTATGTAGGAGCATGCAGAAAAGGAGTGTTTTTGTTACTCCCCAGGAATGTCTCACCCAAATAGAACAGACACTTATCAAGAAGCATTTGCAGCAGTGAAAAGGGTGTTATTGACAAAAATAAATATTAACTTCAGTATAAGTTTTACCAGGGTAGGTCATAAAATAATAAAATCAATAATGGAAAATATTTGATTTTAGATTTGGAGTTATTATTGTTGTAGTAGAATGGAATATGGTATTGAAAATGCAAGACACAGGTAGTTGCCTCAGGAAGTCAAGTTTGATGTCAGTTGAAATTTTTTTTTCTGTCTGTACTGTAGCCTTTTCATTTTAGCATATACCTACTTAACTGCCCTAGGCACAAACTAGATCCAGGCCATCACCTATAGCTCATCTCGGTATTCCACCCGACTGAGATCACACAGAATATATATCAGTGAAGAACATTTGATCACAAAGAATATCTCAGTCAATAACTTTTATATAAGGTAAGAGATCATTACTTGAGACCTATTGTTAGGTGGGATCCCTCCCTCTGCTTAGTGTTCAGTTCTCCTTTTCAGCCATTCCACAGACATAGTCATTCCTGGAGTGAGACACTTTAGTCCATCCATGCCTTCTGCAATGACAGGTGAGTGAGCTGAGAGTATGATTGAGGGTTACTTGCACTGTAAGACAAACCAAGAACCAGACTCCCACTTGAAAACCAGGTACATGATGAAGGCAAAGAAACCAAGAGATGTACCCGAAGTAAAATAAAATAAAATAACATGTTTATTCTGACCAAAATTACCAATATTCTAATCAAAATTAAGCGCTGTGTAAAGTTGGTCGGAATAAACGTGTTATTTCATTTTATTTTACTTCTGGTGCCTCTGTTGGTTTCCTTGCCTTTATTGTGTAGCTGGTTTTACTTGCATTGTATGTTAAACCAGAAGCATGGTACAGGTTTGAGCATGGAATGGACCATAAGGTCACTTTTCCAAGTCACGTATGCCACAGAAGGCACTACCCCCTTGATGCAAACACTCCTATGGGATTCCCAGTCTCCACCATATCTCTCAACCTCTTAAGAGCAAGAAATTTGGACAAAGCCATAAATATAAGTGGGACAAAGCCCCAAAAATAGGGAGAATTTTTAAATACTGCTCTTACAAACTTAAAAAGTTGATAGAATAACAGTTTTTACATTAGCATGAATTTTCTGAAGGATATGAATTCTGGAACACAATTATTTTCAAACCTCAGTCTTTAATGATGTGCCACTAATTTGCCAGAAAACCATAATTTTATGAAAAATGGACTAAAATATGAGGCCAAAATCTGGACATTCTGCAAGAATCTGTACAGTTGAAAGACATGGTCTCCACGAGGGGTTTTGCCATGGAAATAATGCACTGGACTTGTGCAACCCACTCCCCACCACCACCAAGCAGCCCCTGCCTCCTTATTCCTCTCTCACTCTCCTTACCAGCCACATCAGCACCAAGCTTGATACTAACAGTGTCGTCATTTTGCATTACCCAGATGCTACTGCTTTCTTTCATTCTCTTTTGCAGCTGGCTGCCTCTGTTTCAATCATGAACATCTAACTGGAATTGACATACCATTTTCCTATTCTACCTTCCTTTATTTCTTCTTTTGGTTTGCTCCCTCAGTTTCCAGTTGTTAAAACATACAGTGCAGCCCTTATAAAAATATTTGTAAGTGTATAAAACATAGTTGTGTTAAAATAACAAGAAAACGCTACATTCACCAGGCTTCGTCTCAGCATTCCATTTCATGACTAGTTTTCAGACTGTAGCTGTAGTGTCCACCTACCAGCAATATTGAAAAAATATTACACAAAAAAGCAAAAAGGACGGCCTCTGAAAGTGTAGACCACTCAATTCTAATACAATTTATCTAACAGGCCTTGCGGATACAGAAAGGTAAACTATCCACTAGCACAGAGGCCTTCTCAGCTGGAGTCCTACAAGGACTTGGAGCCACACTTTTCTGTTTATAAATGACATAGCAGCTACTCCTCCTTCTAACATCACACTTTATGCCATCTCTTCAGTGGACAAGGACAAATATCTTGGCCTCATTTTAGACCCTACTCTGACACTCGAAACCCAAGCTGCTGAATCTGTCTTCAATCACCTAACAATAGAAGCCAAGCGGGCACAGGCTAACAATGTCTTCCTACCTAGAGCTGAGTATGTTCTCCCAATATTCTCTGTCTATGCCTGTTACAGCACAAATAGAACTCAAACAACAGTTAACTCTACATGCATATTTATCATCCTGTCTCATCAAGTGGAGTACTACTCCCTAACTCAACAAAATGCTAACTGGTTGCCAGTAATAGCTTGTTCTATTCTTCTTTTTTCTTCATTGAGCTTTAAAATGTTATACTTTCTGCCTACATCTTGGAAGCAGGCTACTAGTGAAAACTAAATGTTAACACAATTCAGTGAAAACTACTCTCTGAGGAACCAGAAAAACAATAAGTTTATCCTACATAAGCCACCCTTATGGAATCTTAAGCAGGGAACGAGGCTTCAGTAGCATCCGCATCTGGGAAAAAAGCTCCTGGGGTACCTAAAGTAAACCCATAGATGCCTCTATTTCCTGAACAAAGGCTGGATCTCTTTATTTACTTCTTCTCCACAGCCATTAGCCACCAGAGTAAAGTAACAACACATTTTACAGGTACAGTACTGTTCAGATGATAGGTCAGTTTTTGTAAATATGTAAATATAAATAGGAAGCTATACTTGACCTTTGAATAACTGAATCTAACTGGTATCCAGGAAATGTTTAAATCAAGCCCATTCACCCTCTCATCATTTTCCTTTCCTACAAATGTCAAGCACTCCCTCTTCTCAACTTTTTCCTCACGTCTTAAGTTGTAATTTAGGAATTACCAAACAGTACTTAGTCTCATATGGAATAACAAGATGGCCCTGCAACATAATTCTACTGCCCTACTGTGTGTATTACAATGAACCTATTAATTATTGTGTGCATAGAAACATGTCATGGACGAGTATGTAAAACTCTATTACTCTTATGAATTGTTAGCAATACACATTACATGAAATATTCAATCTCTGCAACTCTGAATGACAGTATTTTCCATGGAGCTCTTTCAACCATGTATAAACTTTAAAACCATGAAATGTGAACTACCTCTAACACAGTCATTTCAAAATTATGTTTACCTTCATAATTTCGATCACGTATAAACGACCGGCCACATCACCGAACCGTTTCCACGAAACCAGAACTGCGAAAACTTTCGAATGTCAAACAAACTTCAAATTTTGACATTTCTGACCACGCCACACCTAAACACCATTGCTAACATGGGTCAAAAAAGGGTTGAGATTTTGCCATTCGGAAATTCAGTGTTCGACATTTTGTAAAGTCGCAGTTCGGTATTCGCATAAGCGGGGTCGACCATATTGTGATCGGCATTATGAAGGCAAACCCAAAATTATCTGGGCAATAGTTTATGAGATGTAAACTATTTCTCTACAATTATTTCAGATGTAACTATGTAATGCTTGCTTAGTTTCATATGTTCTTAGTTAAATACTAGGGAATCAGTCTACGGGTCATTACAAGTTTTGCCTATAAACCGTATTTAAAAGTTCCCTCCAATCTCAGAGAGGCCAAGACAAAACAGACTAAAGGGGAGAAGGAGAACCTGAGGCTGCTCAACCAATTATCTAGGTCTACCTTCAAGTTAGCAAGAGTGCTACTTTGCTTGATATAATGGAAGATTGTTCCACAGGTAGAGGATATGTTGTTCCACAGGTAGGGGATATGTTGTTCCACAGGTAGGGGATATGTTGTTCCACAGGTAGGGGATATGTTGTGATATGAATCTATCATGCCAACGTGCCTTATTTTTCTTTAATATTACTCTGGTATTTGAAGAACCATTTATTCAGCAAAGGAGCTGGAGGTCAAACAGTAGTGGCTCAAAAGGCTAAACCATACAGGAGTCTAGAAGAAATTGAGTACACAGAGAGAGGGGGAGACGGCTGCCAGTCTGTCCTGATAACTACCATTTTTGCAGCTGCTGTACTTTTCTGCAGTGATTCCCTGAGGTCTCTCAAGTTCACTGATGTATTTACAGAAATGCATGCCAAAATGAGCATTATTGTGAATAATGGGTCTGATGACCTACTATTAAAGGGGAGTAAAGACTTATTTTGATCTACAGATCAGGCCTATGAAAATTAGATGGGACAGATAGAAGGCTTTCTGAACTACTGCGGTAACATGAGCCCTTTGGTACACAGCACTGGTGACTATTTTGCTTTCAAAAGTCACACCTGAGGTATACTAATGGGTCTTGTCAGCTAAGTTAGACAACCACTGCTCAATATAAGGATTTATATTCAGATTTACAAAACTGTCAATAAGGTCTGCATGGGGAATAGGGTCAAAGGCCTTGACAAGCTCCAGTTATGCTGCATATTCTACAACACCCAATCCACTGTTTCTGTGATTTTATCAAAGAAATTAATGAGGCTAAACAGGCTGGACCTTCCTTTGATAAAAAATCTAACTCATGAAAGTCCTAGATTAGTAAATCTTCAATGTCCACATTAATGAGGTCTGAGATATTACTTTCCATTGCTTTGTATATGAGGGCAGTGAGACTAGTAGGTCTATAGTTAGCAGGGTCTGTAGTTGGCCTGCCCTGGTGAAATGGCATTGCAATGGCTGTTTATGAGACCTCAGAAATGTAGCCAGTGGAGAGAATTAAATTAGAGATTAAGTAGGGGTCCAGAAGGACCATCTTTTGCACACATAAGCAGGCCACCTGATATATTATTAGTGCTCATGGATTAAGTGTGTTGAGTATGGAATAACAATATGGAAACCTTATAAGAAAACAAACATGAGTAAATTGGAAAAAGTACAGCAGAAATATACAGAGGGCATCCATGGATGTGAAAATGTAAGTTATTATGAAAGACTAAAATATCTGAATTTGTACAGTGTTTCATATAGGTATTTAAGAGGAGACCTTGTTCAGGCATATAGTACATTTAGAGACAACTACCTTTGGGAATGTTTAGGGTTATCAAAAAGCAGTAGAGAATCATCAGACAACCCTTATAGGATATTCTATAGGAATGAGAAGTGTACTAATTGGTTCTCTTAGAGAGGAGCTGATGCATGTAATAGACTACCAAATGACATTAAAGCAACACTACTTTAGATATATTTAATAACAACATGGACACTCATTATGGGTACAGCTGCTTTGGTATATTGGTAGGCTAGAAGGGCATTATTGCGCATGCTTGAAATATTTGTATGTATGTATGTATGCATGCATGTATGCATGCATGTATTAACACCTGAAAGTGCTGAGAGAATTTATTCCATAGTAACTAAAGTGGGTGGCAGGGACTGTGGAATTTGTGGAATAGCTAAAACTGTTGTTGGAGTAAAGTTTGCATTAAATTTCATTCAGTAAACCTACATGGCTCACTGAAACCATACTCACATTGTGGTGTGATGCACTCATGCCTCATGTCAATTTGTATTCAGTAAACAGCTCTACACAAAGTGCAGTGCCACACAAACCAGGTAAACGAGACATGCTAATTAGTGCATAAGCAGCTGGATTATATGCTAATCAACCAGTCCAAGATGGCTGAGCTATTCAGCAAGCTATAAAGCAATCATGTACACTTTGTCCTGTACTCCAAATCTTTTTGTAATACAGCCATAGAAGTTACACTGGAAAGAAAGAAAGAATGAATGTTAGGGGCTGCTGCTGCCCTTGTTCGTGTGCCTGTGCAACAGGCTTCAGTCTGTGCTGCTGCAGACCTTGGGCAAGGAAGAGAAGGGTATTTAGACCCCATATAACATTTCATGGTCTGCATGAAGTGGTAACAGTGGTGCACAACAAGGTGGATAGAGACACACTCCAGGAACTCTGAAACCTCTGTCATCCTCAGCTGAAACCAAGGACAAGCCTTGGGGAACCAATACTTGTGGTGACCAGGGTATGTGTAGCACTTACAATTTTAGCAAGAGGAACCTCTTTGGACTAGATGCCATGCCTTTAATTAAAAGTTGTGCAACATAAAAGGATTTCCTCACCACTGTGTCCACATGGTGGCCAAATGTAAGGCTACTGTCTACGTGCATACCCAGATCCCAGATCACTGGGTCATCTCTTAAGGGTGCATTATCAATATGGTAATTAGCCGGGATGGCCGATTTCCCAAAGGGTACAATTACGCATTTCTTAGCATTGAGTCTAAGACATTGGCTTTGGCACTATTTATTAGTCAGAGATAGGTCTTCTTGAAGAATGCTACTGTCTGCAGGTGAGTCGATAATAACCCCCAGCTTGCAATCATCTTCAAACTTAGTCAACGATAAACCTTCTGCATTTGCTTCCATGTCAGAGAAATAGATGTCAAAAAGGAGTGAGCACAGTAATGTGTCCTGGGGGACTCAGCTAGTGATTGACCTCTTGGTGGAGGTGGCCTCATCTATTTTCACCTCCTGGGTCCTATCAGTGAGCCAATTTGCTATCCAGTGGGTGATAATATGCTCTATGCCTAAATTAGTGAACTTGTCTATAATGACTGCATGGGGTATTGTATAAAAATACTTGGCCAGGTCGATGTAAACTGTGTGCATAGTCTTACCTTCAACCATTGCTTTGGTGACCCTCTCAAAAAAGTCCACCAGATTTAGTAAACATGACCTTACTTTAATAAAACCAAACTGTGATGAGTCCAGTGTTTGCAGATTACCTATGTCCTCATTTATCCTGTAAATGATGACTCTTTCCATAGCCTTACTTATGAGGCTGGTAAGACTTATGGGCCAGCAGTTGCCCAGATCAATGGTTGGACCTCTTTTCTGACTGTTGCCATCTTCCATTCCTTGGGTACAGAATCTGACTGAAGGCTGCAGTTGAAAAGTGATTCAAATGGACCAGACAGTCATGTTTCATGCTATTTATTAAACATCCTGTGATGTTGACGGAGCCCATGTAACTCTTTCTTGTTGTACTAATTTGTTTGAAGAGTTTTAAGAATTTTGCTGTTTTTAACTAATACTAACCTATGTACTAATTGTTTTCTTGCTATGTATGTTGATTTTTACATATGTATTAATTTGTACTTCTGCGGAGCTTTTCTCCTCGGGCCTCTACTGAAAATGGAAATATCTCCAGCTAGACTAGCCCGGTCAACAAATGTAAAATAAATAAAATAATAAAATAAAATCAATGCTGTGTCTTTGGCCTTAGAAAGTGCATTAATGACCTGTTCTCTAGTAATGATTGGGGGGACTGTGTTATGTGGTATTTCCCTTGGACTATCAGGAAGGAGTGGAGGAAAAATTTGAGCTAAACCTGTCAGCCAAAGGTTGACAATGACCTCCAGTGCAGTGTGGATGATGCCATTTACAATAAGTTCTGCCCATTGTTGTGCATTTCCTTTGAGGTTATAAACATAGCTGTGGAAAACGTTGTGGTTGTCCTTTCCTTGAGAAGCTATTTTGTCTTCAAATGTAGCCTTTTAAGTATTAATTAACCCTCTTAGCTAGCTGTTTAGATTGGTCAGTGGGCTTTTAGTATGTATGACTTTGTTCCTCCTATGTTTGGCCAAGATTTTTTTTCTTTTATTATATAATCAGTTGATATTGTGATTCCACCATGGTGGCTTGTCTTAAGAGTTTATCTTATTCTTAATCTGAGTGGGCACTCTATACAGCTATCAGTATGGCTATAAAGGGATTTTGTAAATAGCTCAGTGTATTCTTTAGTGTTTACTGGGTTTGGGGGTGCTTAGAATTTGCTAAGATGTTGCTTTGGAGAGAGAGGTTAGCCTTGGAATAGGTCCTAAAGGTTTTTGGCTTTGCTGGATCAGCAGATTTGATTTTTATTTCAAGTAATACTGCCTTATGGTCAGACCTGATTAATGAAGATATTACATTGGGTGAGGAACATTCCTATACTCAAGACTGTAGTTCTGACATTGATTACTGGATGACAGTTATCATTGCTAGTTAGTCAAAAATGCAAATTAGAATGGCAGTCAATTTTCACTGTGCCCACTACTATTGTGGAGGTTGTCCTGGGATGTCTGAGAAGCCTAACACCACTGTTTGCCACATGTACAATCCCTTGTATAGGATAAAAAACACATTTGTCTCCACTACCAGGTGACATTTCAAAAACAAATAGCAACTACATACTGTACTGTAACTATAAGCTTCCCATCTCACAAATGTAAATCACAGCAAGTACTGCCTGTGCCAACAGTGAAGTATAAGAAGTATATACAGATTAACACCACAATAGTCTCTGCCTTAAAACAGTTTCCTTAACTTCAAGTTCCCCAGCTACATGGTTACCTTTGTATAGTATAGATTCAGACCTCTAAGCACTCAGAAAACACAAATGAGGTGTGAGCTCAATTGAATTGCCTGAATACTAAACTTTTGACTTCATGTTGCAAATGTAAACATAGTGTAGCCTCTGCACCATTGTTAGGTGTTAATGGCTTGCAACTGTGAACAATTAGTCTGATTAAAGCAAAGGCAGTAATTCACAGACACCCTTCCCTAATGTGGATGTGTAAGTGAGCATAACACAAAGTGTGGCACTAACTCAGTGAGCTTTGAAACAAAACCAAACATCCCACAGGTATATTTCTTTGGCATAATAGTACAGTTTCCTACCTTTGCTGAAAACTGTTGTTCACTGTCACATATTTGTATCACAAATTGAAAGAAAAATAAGACAATATGCACTAGAGATTGCATGTCTTATAGTAAAGCAAAGATAAGGAAAGGATTCCCAGAATCGCCATATAGCTGAGACACCTGATGTTCATAAGGGTCATTTGCATATATCCCATGTGCTTCTAATACAAGAAGTTTGAGGGGGTCACTCAGTGGAAATTGTAGCTTGGCTAGAATTTTCTTTTAATTTTTACAGAATACAAAGAGAAGGCAGAGCTGTAGTTTTGCAAACATATTCATAAATATTTGTGATCACTCTTTCCACTAAATATATCTACACATGTACAATCAACTGAGAATGTCCAACTTTATGAACTATTTAATACTTGATATGAAATGTGAATTACTTATGCACATGATTTGACTAGTATTGCAAAGCTGTGTCTATGCAAAGATTGATAACCCGTTACAATTATGCTGTATAAGTGCAATAGTCTGATGGCTCATATCCAAGCTGTTTAATCTTTCTTCCCTTTTTTAATCTATTTTTTTTATTTTTTATATATACTTATTTATTATTATTTTTTTTTGCCTTTACCATGTATGTGGTGCATGGCATAGCACAAACACAGCTCACTACGTAAGAAAAAGTGAAAAGTATAATTTCAGTTGTCTTATAGAGCTCAGTCACACTTAACTGCATTACATGATAGTCAGCAGCATGGATGGTACTGACTGCAGAAATTCCACCTGTTAGCTTCCTGTCTCTGCAGCACAAGGTATAAATACGGAGAGCTAAAAAAAATAGACCAAAGGTAAAGCAGGGTTAGAGTCCCACAGTAGATGTCTTTAGTGATGGGGTCAAAATTAATACCTGCATAAGTAATATGTCATTCCTATTACCTTTTACATTCTTGTGTTGCCCATTTGAGTGCAAATGTGGTTCACTGCTTAAGAAAAAAGTAAAAAAATTAATTTAGTGCATCTTTATGAGTGCAAACAAGCTTAGAGACATTGTGCAGCTATAAGCAGTACAAATTCTAGTGAGTGAATAAAGTGTCCCCTTTTTGAAGAATTGATAGTACTTGCACAAGTCATACTTTTAGCACAACTACTGATGTGTTATGAGAATGCTGATAGTATTACTCACATGTATTCTTCTTTATTTTGTCGAATCCAGATGTCAGATGTTTGTGTTCCATGCCATCTGCATTTGCTCGCTGCTGAGCAATATGAAAATTAGCTTACCTGCATAAAGAAAAAAGTGAACATTTAATTTGTTGCACCATCCTATATGCAAATAGGCTCAGAGGCAATTCGTGGCCATTAGCACTCTGGACAGTACCAAGTGAAGAAAATACACCTGCTGCTTAGCTTTCCCTGTGGCACCAGGTGTAAGTGTAGTGAGTTCATGGTCAGAACAAAGGGGAGCTAGGGTTCAAATCCAGCAGACTCTATGTTTCAGTAAAGGTGTCACACTGTCATTCCTCCCAAAGCTTTAATTGTTAAGGTAATACTACATAACAATAGCTATGTATAGTAGGTTGGTTGACAGAAATGTATCATCACTGCTTGCCTACACATACTTTTGTAGGTATCACAGCTCATTGATGACTGGCATTTGAATTCTATGTGATTTGTGTGTAACTTGTTTAGAATGATAATGATTATGTAAAAAAATTCAGTTGCATATCTCTAATGGACGCAGTAGTTTACTGATAATCATTTAGACCTCTCCCATATCCTAGTTATAACTGTAAAACAGAATGTATTGTGAGATGTGTATCATAACCATACCTCTCAACTGCTAAGAGCAAAACTCTGGACAAAGTGTAAAATATTGAGGGGACAAAGGCCCAAAAATAGGGCAATGTTTAAATATTTTACTTATAAATTTAAAAAGTTCCTAGATAATAGATTTTGCATTAGACTGCATTTTTTGAAGGATTTGAAGTTTGAAGCTCAAATGACACTCATTATTTATTGATGTCATTCCTCACTGATTTGTCAGAAAACCACATATTTTATGAGGAACAGACCAAAAATATGAGTAAAAAATCTGGGCATTCTGAAAATCCAGACATTTGAGAGGTATGATCACAACTCTAAACTCTTTTACTAAAGTCATATGAGTCTATTAATTTCCAGTTTATTGTCAGACATTAGTGCATCACAGTTGAAGATAAATAAGCTAGGACCGTTTAACGTCACACATGTACAGACCTAATTGAAGTACAGCATCAGTCAGTCTTTAAGCTGTATATCTTTAATGACCACATCTGACAAACATTTCTTCTCCAGCACTAAGGAATTACATGTGTGTAAATGTATGCATTCTCTTTTACACAGGTTTGAATCCCACCTTGTACAAATTACATTTAACTGTGTGTAAGTCCCAACAGAATATTTGCCAAGTCATCCCATTGATCCTCCCAACATCAAGGCTTAAAAGTCAAGTCATTGAGCATTTCAGTGTTGACAAATGGACAAAGTGTGACTGTGTACAGCATCACACATGCCAAAGATCACTGGCAAGTTTCACATCATCATTGCTGTCTCACAAAATCCCTTCATCTTTACTCACCAATGTCTTTGTTTACTTATCATCACATACATGTGGTTGGCATGGTTGGCATGTTTGTGCACTGGTCTTAAAATGTGAAATTACTTTTGGTGCCAAACCATTGCTACTGCTGTTGGAGGACCTCTGCAAACATGACAGCTGATGGGGATGATTATGCCAAATTCAGGGGACAGAGATGAGGTGTGGAGAAGTTCAAAATCTTTATTGCACTCCTCGTCAAGTGCTACAGCCATAGGCTGCTGCAGGGGAACTATACTGTGTCTCAGTACAAGGCTGAGGCTTGGAACAGCCTAGCCAAGGCTGTCTCCAGTGCAACTGACATACTACACACTGGGGAGCAGTGTAGGCACCACTACAGTGACCTCAAGAGGCACAAGCAGGCACAACTCAATCGATGTCTGGATGAGTTTAAAACTGCTAACAACCCTCAGTTGTGTAAGGATGCAGATCAATGCAACTTACAATGATATGGAATGGTGTAGATAGCCAAGACTGGTATGCATAATGCTGTCACATGTCTTCTCTTATTCTCTGTTTTACAGCTGCAAAGGAAACTGCTGTGAACAGGGAGGCATATGCCAAGAGATTGTTGAGTCTCAGAGAGGCAAGGGGTATGTCTGTAGCACAACTGATCCTGATTCTATTAATTATTCTGATTCCATAAATCAGTAGCAACGTCACCGTGCATATCTTAACTGTAAAAGCAAGCATGCATGCTTTATCCTGTAGCTGTTGATGATTTTATTAGACAAATGTAGTAGTGTATTCAGATTATGTGGGTTCAATACTATTTTTACAGTTGAAATGCAATAATATTGGCTTTAATGCCATGTTATTAACTTACTCTGCAGTATCTTGAAAAGCATCTATGGAATATGTGCATATTCCAAGGATACTTGTATCAATTCACAATAATTTCTGGGAGCATGAAAGCTCTATAGCTGGGATAATAATAAATGGCTATTTATTATAATAAAGACTGAATGTGACATATGGTTCCAATCAACTCTTTTTTTTGCCTCACCCCACCCCATATCTCTTTTTTGGGGGTGTTATTTGGAATCATACTGTTCTGATGTCATAACTTTCTGCCAACAAAACAAATGCATTTCAGCACTGGAAGGGGGGCCAACTGCTGTGGCTCTGTCTGCCAACCCTCCACTGGCTGCTGCATCAACACCTAGTACCTTTGGGATGCAATCTGGCAGTACTGCCTCTGCAGACCCTACCCTACCTGCTCCATCCTCATCAGGTAGTAGTGCCCAGCTGGTTCTGTAGTGGTACCTCCAGGAGTACTGGTAGAGGTGGTCATTTTGTCACCTGCCAAGAACTGCTGGGGATGGTGCGATATCTGACAGAGTAGTCTTGGCACTCAAATTGAGAAGGTGCTCCTAAAAATTGAAAAAAGGCTTCCATGTCAATCAGTCTCACAGGCAACTGAGGAAGGGGACAGTGATGGCAGTTCTGAGGGTGAGGACTACATTCTAATTGTCTCCATGCTTGACGGGTATGTGCCTCCGATGTCCCCTACATATTCCCAATCATGGTGTCCCCCAACCTTTTTGTGTCCATCACCATCAGTGTGTCTGTCGTGTATGCCCTGTTTGTCTGCAAATGCTTCTTCACCTGCCTTAAATACCTGACCCTCACATTCCCAGGTCCCTTCACCTACATTCCTCTGTGTTTGAAACAAAAAAAATTGGGATCCTGTGCCACAAAAAAACTTTGTCTCATACATAGTTCTCCACTTCACATATGTGCGTTCTTGACAAACTTGATTTGGTTCAATTGGCTATACAACATCATTGCATTGCATTGTTGTCATCCATTCATGTTGTGGTGACAGTCCAAATTCATCAAACTTTGTCAACCTGTGTACATTACTGTAGTAAAGAAGTGGATTTCTATGGTTATCTACCAATCCCCTCCTGCTAGTGCCTGTATTGCTTCCCCTTTGTTCTTCTCTCCGCTTGCTTCTCCATTTCACCACTTTCCTATCACCACTATTTTCACACATTTAATGTGGTCAAAAAACAGAATCACACACAACACATATGGCCAGAAATGGCCCACACAAAAGTCTGTACTTTTTGTCCTCTGCATTTGGTACAGTTTGAAATCACGCACCAATGGTGAGTGGTGGTGAATGGCTGTTCCTGTCCTATGACAATAGCTGGTGAGGTTTTGCTATCTGCCACACTAGTCCAGTTATCTCTATACAATACTGCTTAAACTCACTGCACTAAAGGAAGAGAGTTAAAGCAGAGTAAAGGCACTACTTTGAAACAGTTATTCTGACAGTTCTTAAACTGCTAGATGTAACAAAGTGCAACTTTTTATGTGGAGTGTTGACATAAAGTACTTGTCTGTTTTTGCACAGAGCATCAATAATTTGATTCCAGATACATCTCACATCATTTCTTAGCATGATGTTATATGTGTATGATATGTTTAATCACCCACATCTTAACATTTGCCACAGTTATGAGTTCTCATTTAGATATATTGAATACTGGCCAAGAAAGAGAATTTGAAGTGACATCTATCCCGCAACTATCACATATTTATCCATCATTGTTCTGCTTGTCACAAGCCTGTTGTCCCTCTCCTAACCCTTCTTTACCCCATATCAGTCACTTCATGTTACATTGCATGGCAGGCTAATAATGAGAACAGAACAAAAACATGTTCCTGAATGTTCCATTACACCCAACATCGTTATCTGTATTTATATCTAATCTTGCATTCATCCCTTCACTCCCACTCCTCTTTATGCGAGTGCATGTATTAGGCTGATGGACATAAAGGTCATCTCATGGTTTCTGCATACTGATATGACTCTGCTGATGAATAATATTACCATGTTACCTTGATTCAATACCTTATCAGTGCTCCTGTAGTGTCCAAGGTTTCAAAATTTGCAGTAGGATTCCTCTTGTGTCATGTTCAAATGATGATCAGATGTATAAACAAACATTTGCATCTTGTCAAGGCTTATAACCCAGCTCTAGAGGATGCGCTTAAGGACTGTTTTCAGAGGTCTCTTTCCTGTGTATCTAGATGTTCCCTATCCATCTGTCTACCCCTTCTCCTACATAAGTATGATACATCTGTCTATCAAGTAAACTGTAAGGTGGGCCGCAATTTATATAACTGTCAAAAATCAATTCCCACATGGCGCCATTATATTTCAGATGTCCCACATTGTCTTCACACAGATGTATATGCATGTATCATTTATTGTCACTATCTCATGCAATTCACTCTACAGAGCAGGACATAGTCTGATTGAGAAGACACGTAATACCAACACACCATTAGGATGTTCATGAATGTTCCAGGACAGTACCTTCGATGTCATCTACAGCCCTGTGTCTGTCATTACCTCTTCTGTCTCATCAGAATATACTGTAGCATCTTTAGTATGATGATGGGTGACATGTTCAATACATATGATGTGGAAACTGTCCTTACTGTAAAGAAGCATACTGCACATACTTTTCAGGATATGTGGCAAATAGTTAGCATATCTGCTGAGTAATGAAGTACCACCCTTTGTCATTTGTAGCAAGTTGTACACACAATTAACTTGTGATTTGCAGTGAGGCCTGCAAAATACCTACTAGTTGTAGACGTGTATTGAGGTAGGCATTACTGACACAGTTGGGAAGACATAGTTAGCGCTGACTTTACAGCCTTAACTCATAAGCTCAGATAGGCAAAGCTCTAAAGTGTCACAGAGAAGGAAACAATTTATGCCAGCAGCAAATTTACAGTGTCTGACAAAACTAGGTAATGGCAATGCCATAATTCATCTGGTAAGATTTATAGATAATCTGAGGAAAATAATGGCCTGGAATATTTAAAAAAATGTAAGGTGATGAATTATGGCCATAGTTGAAAAGCAATTATAAATCACATTGTAGTACAAATCACAGGTCATAGGCAGCTTCTAAACTGTTGAGAAATTTCTAGTACAGGGCAGAAGCTGGTGCTGAAGTATTTCATTTTAAGTATGAATGGATGAGAAAGGAATGCAGCAAGTCTGGAAGTCATAGAAGTGGACAGGGATGATAAGGTTCTAGGTGATGGATACTGCTGCATGGAAAATGTTTAAAACAATAAAAAAGGCATGTTATTTACCATACGATGAATATGTACATTGTCCTTGCCACACAGCTGCCACTAGAAAATCAGACAGATTTAGTATCATCATACATGGAACTGATTGGGAGAATACACTAGGAAGCATATGACGGTTTTCTCTTTATATAAATATATGTTTGTGTATTCAGTTGTTTTCAACAAATAATGCTACCTGCTTGCAGGTCAGTTCCACATTGCTTATGGCAGTGGTTTATACCAGAAAGCTATGCAACCATCAATGTCTCAAAAACTGAAACCTGACTCAAAGGAATTTTGCATCCTACGTGATTCATTAAAAGCAGTGGTTGTAACAAAGAAAATATGAAGCACTGAATATTATAAGGAAGATAAAATAGAGTTGGGATCTTCAAGAAAGGAAAGGAGCACATAACATAAATGGAATTTGAAGAAACAATACATGCAAAATAATGTTCAGAAAGAGGATTGAGGTTTAAGGGGAAGGTTGGAGCTGAGCAAGTTATGTAATTCTAAAGTGGATAATTGTTAAAAAATGAAAACATACATACAATGTATAATGCCTTAATATAAAAATGTTAATATGCTTTGTTTTCTATTAAGGCATAATTTACTAAGTGTATTTAAAAACAAATAAAAAATCTAGTCACAGAGCTGAGTGCTAATACTTGGAAATGTGAGTGGCTTTGAAACTGAACAAGTACTTAGTTGTATGAAAGATCAACAAACATCTGTTGCCTTGTGTGCCTGCCATCAACACTATCTGAAGCATTTAGAGATGACAGTTTTTGATGTATACTCAACTATATCCCTACACATCACATATGGAGAACTAATTTTTTGGAAACAGCCTTTATTCTATGCAACACATTTGGAAATGAAGCGTCACGATAGCTCCGCACACCACAACATGCAATCACGTCTGCATGAAAGAAAGTTAACTAAATAAGACTCAAAAGGGACAAAGGCAATTGCTTTCCCTCACTAGAGTAAATATTACTCTCCCCAAATATGTTTACAGTCATGACATAACAGTAATTGCATTTGTTTATATTTCAAACAATGCCTACCACTTGCAACAGACTGACTGCTATGAACTGTTAACAGGCTGTTTTCTGCTCTCCTGGTTTTTATTCCATTTGCCTACAGTGTGACTTTGAGCAAGTCATTTAACTAGAAAGTTCTCTGAGGCTGAGGCTGAGAATGCTCCATAGGGATAAAATCCCTACCCCAGTTGGCAAATGCAAAATAAATAAATACTTGGCTATGTTGTATTCCGTACTCCACCCTTTCCAGCCCTTTATGTTTGAGACAAATATTTTATTTGCAAATTGTTCTAGATACATGGCAAACAGCAAGAGAGACAGTGGACACCCCTGTCTGATTCCCCTTCCCATCTGAAATTACTCGGTTACTTTTCTGTTAACTTTAATTCTTGCTAATGAATCCCTGTATATTTCGTTGAACAACTGGATTGAACTTGAGGGGAAATCAAAAGCCCTTAAAATCTTTCACAAGTAATCTCAATGCATTCTGAAAATGCCTTATCTGCATCTAGCCCAATCCTCAAAAGTGTTTCCTGGTAGCTTCAGCCTCCTGGTGTATTACGTTAACTAGTAATACTTTATCAAATGTCTGCCTACCTTTTATAAACCTACACTGGTCATTATTTGTTATTCTAGGTAACTCCATGGCTATTCTGCTTTATATTATGGAGGTAAACCCTTTATAATCATGGTTTAAGACAGCAATGACCTTGCATGATCATGGGTTTGTAAGGTCGCTCCCTTCCTTAGTTATTACAGCTTCCTTCTGTGTTTCTGGGACCCTTTTTCCCCTCCATAATCATGTTAAATAGTATATACCACTTCTCTATAATTTGTGAGCATAATTTCCATATTTCAATGGAAGCCCATCTCAACCAGGGGTCTTTACCACCACCTGCATTTTTTTTTTTTTTTTGTGCTATTTCCTGCCAAGACACTGGGTATATAAGGGATTATCTTTCTGTTAATCTCTATACTCCTGCTCCTTAAAGAAGTTCTTGACTCTCTTCCCTCACTTATACTTATACTCTGGCTGTTGCTCTTTATACATCCTTAAAAAGTCATTTTCTAATGTTAGTCCAATCTGCTCAGGATCATTTATCAAGATCCAAGTGTCTGGGTCTCTGATCTTCAGTTTGGGGGTATTGGCAAATAATTCTGCTTAACTGCCAAATGTGCCTTTATTATTTTTTTTCTTCTAAACTCTCTTCCCACTTTCAAATGCTTCTATTTCCATTTCCTGCTTCAGACAACTGGTTTTGTAAATCCCTGTATCTAGATGTTTCATGCCCAATACTTGCTTAGCCAAGCATTCTTTTCTGGCTTATAAGATGTTCCATCAGTTTCTTTTTAACTGAGTCCCACTCTCTAATATGCTATCTTTGGTTTTAATGGCCTTCTTTATATATTGAATTAGCTGGTCTTGTAATCTGTGTTGCTTAGATTTTAATTACCATCATCCTCCCCAGGCCTCCAATGCCTCAACATTATTGTTATCTTAGACAGCTCTAACTCATGTTCTACTGGCAAATGGTCTGATATCAGTCTTGGGTGTATACTAACCTGCTTTACTAGATATTCATATTTTACCAAAATGTAAATCCTATCCAGTCTATATGATTTTCATATCATTCCTGCTCTATATCTAAATATCTTTCTCTTTGTCTCCTTTCCCTCATCTTCCCAACTAAACTGTCTACACATTTGTTTTAAGAAGAGATATTATTCTGACTCTTACACCACAACATCTTCTCTATCTGTCACTACATTCCAGGGTCTACTCATCACTAAAATCCCTTGATGGAATTCTGTTATTTCATTAAAAATGGACCTCATCTACTCTTTGTTTTGTGAGGTGATAAATGTTACACAAAGTTATCATTTTATTACACTGATACACTCTAAGCAAAGCATGCCTACCTTTCTATTTCTACATTAAGACTTCTGAGTATTAGTGTAACTACTCCATATGCTTTTGCATATTAGCCCTGAGATCTAGTCCTCTGAATTAAATTTTCAGTCTCTTCTTTATTTAAATGCATTTCTTGTAACATTAGAATCCCTGCTTGACCTCCTCCCAGTAATGTAGCATTTTATTCCCTTTTTCCATCTACCAAACCATTTACATTCCAAGTTAGTAACCTAATTGTTGAACACGTCCTTATTTCCTTCCTATGGGCACACTGACTATGCTCCATTGCTTCCTTGTGATCTAGACAACATTGTTTCTGTGTACCTTTAAATCTTTACAATTTCCCTAAACACTTGAGTGATGCACTTAATTATATCTCTGTTCAGCAGTTTATCAAACCTGTTTGGGTATACACAAAAAAGGTAAACATAGAAAACATAAGGTAGAGCCTATATATAAACCATCTCCTCTTTCTGTTAGACTTTCTATTGTATCTTGCATCTATCTGATGCTATGTACCTAGTATCCCATGTATGGAATTGATGCCTCCCCAAAGCCCTCCTTATCCTTAAAATACTTTTTATTTACAGGTTTCCCATCCCCCCATCTGCTGTGTCTTGTTTAATAATAGTCCCTGCCTTTCTCCTTCATGTCTCATTTCCTTCTGTTTTTAAGCAGGCTTTTCTATGATGGGTCTGCATTGTAAAAAAAAGAGAAAGCCATATCCAGCTCTGCAGTACTCCATTATTTTTAATGTAGTATTTTCTCCCTTAGCTCCCAGGAACTGTGAGCAGTAGCACAGACTCTACATGATGCCCTATAGGTGAACAGTTGTATAGACTAACCACTTTGGCCATCTACTGTGGTGCACAGTATCCTCAAGACAAGAGAACATGGATCACACTCTGCACATCATGGCAGTGCTAGCCATTCAGTGATGTAAACGTTTTCTCTAGGTGATTCAGTGATGTTGACTAAAGCCCAGCATCTCTAGGTCAATAAGCTACTGTCCAGCCAGTGTCCAGTTCTCAGTTAAGGTTATCTTGGACAGCTGTGATAAAAGCTGGACATAAAACCAATAAACCTGCAAAACATGAACTAAGAATTGTTACATTCATTATAGGTTCACTGACAGGACTGAGCTTGGAAGTGGATGACATGATGGTATGGCAGGGGCTGGACATCCTATGTATCCAGGAGACAAGATGTAAGGGCAGTGCAGCAAAGTCACTTGACTTGGCACACAGAGTCAACTACTCAGGAGGAGCAGATGGTAGAAACGGTGTGGGAATTGTGGTGAGAGAGAGAATTCAGAAAGCAATGACAGATGTCATTAGAATTAGTGACAGGCTCACGGCAATCAGACTCCAACCTAATGATAGGGCAGTATTCATAATCTGAGCCTATGTCCCACAGCAGGGTTGTGAATGTGAGGAAAAGATTACACTGAGGCAGCAGATAAAGCAAAGCAACATGAATTGTTGTTGTTAATGGGCGACTTGATTGCACATATTGGAATAGACAGAAAACAATATGAGGACTGCCTCAGTTCACATGGTTGAGAAAACAGGACTAGGAAAGGAAAGACCATTGAACACTTCTGTCTAGAAAATGGCTTGACATTAGCTAACTTTTGGTACAGAAAGAGACAGAGTCACAAGGTCACATACAAGAGTGGCCAGCATGCAACTCAGGTAAGCTTTCTCCTAGTAAGGAAAGGGCAGTGGGGTAGAATCAGTGATTGCGAAATCATCCCCAGTGAAACAGTTTTCCCACAGCATAAACCACTGGTTGACACAAGCAGTGGTCAGAGAAGGCTGAAGACCTGGAAGTTGACTGTAGAGAAAGCATGGCAGTTCAAGAAATTACTCAGGGTTCCACCACCTTAAGAAGAAGAAGAAAGAGTTGGTGTAGAAAAAGAATGGCAGCACCTCAAAACAGCATGTGTGAGGCTACAAACCAGATGTACAGCCAAGCCAGGTATGAAAATAAGGGATATAAGGAGACCTGGTGAGGAATGCAGACGTCCAGGAAGTCTTAAAAAATGAGTCTAAGGAAAAAGAAAAGACAGAAAAGATAGAGCAAGCTAGGAAGGCATACTGGTTGGCTACCAAAGAGGCTGGGAAAGCAGATGCAATAGCAAAGCACAACGCATCAGAGGCACTCTACAAGCTTCTGGAAAGTGAGTCAGTAGATGGCACAAAGAAACTGCATCAGGTTGTAAAGCAAAGACAGAAAGACAACGAGGATAGTCAGACACCCTTCATAAGGGATGCCAGCCACAACCTGCTCACCAGTCCACAGGACATTAATGGTAGATGGAAGGAGCACTTCCAGCAGCTTCTGAATGAAGAACACTCCACCTGCCTCAGACACAACCTAGGTTGAGAGAAGAGGAGGAGCCCACCATAGAAGAAGTAAGAAAAGCACTAAGGAAAAAAATGAAGTCAGGGAAAGCAGCAGGCTCAGATGAGGTCACAGCAGACATGGTAAAGATGTTGGGTAAGATAAGAGAGAAATGGCTCCTGAGGGTACACATAGCAGTGTGGAAAGTAAGGCATGTCCTAGATGACTGGAGAATAAGCATACTAATGCCACTGTTCAAGAACAAAGGGGACATTCACAACAGTGGGCAGGACAGAAGTATCAAACTCCTGTCGCATCGTGTGAATGTACTGGAGAGGATGATTGATAAATGAATATGCAGACTAGTAGAAAGCAAGATGGAAGATGAGCTGTTTGGATTTAGATCAGGATGCAGCACAACTGACCTGACATTTGCAGTGAGATATATAGTTGATTTCCACAAACATTGGTAGAATTGGTGCAAGCTATGTACAAGGACCCAATGAATCACGTACAGACAGTGTTTGGTCTCACAGATGGGTTTCCAGTGGGGGTGGGAGTGAATCATGGTTCAGCACTGGGCTCACTGCTGTTTATACTGGTGAAGGACTACAATAGCAAACATGGGCGGGGAGGGAAGACAGATCAACAAAGTTGCTGTATGCAGATGATGTGGCATTACAGGCAGACTGAGCAAGAACTTCAGCAAAGGATCAGGGAATGGAATAAAAAACTGAAGGCACAGGGGATGAAACTGAATATAAATAAGAAAGTTGTAATGTCAGCAAATAAGGTAAATCACAAGAAGCTGAGAACTGAGACAGAAGAGAAAATAGTGGAACAGGTTAACAGCTTCATGTATCTGGGACGGGTGGTTAAGGAGAAGGGATGTCTGAATGAAGAGGTCAAAGCTAGGAACAATGGAACTGGCACAGAGTGTCAAGTGTAGTGTGTGACAGAAGAATGCCAAAGATGCTGAAAAGTAATGTGTACAAAACAGTTGTGTGACCAGAACTACTGTATGGTACAGAAACTTGGGCAGTAAAGGCAGAGCAGCTGAGGAAGCTACAGGTGATGGAAGCGAAATGCCTGAAATGTGTGGTAGGATGCACACTGTGGAACAGACAAGGAAATGAGGACATCAGAGCAGGAGCCAAAGTATTTCCAATTTCAGAAATGGTTAAAGAGAACAGATTGCTGTGGTTCAGGCACAGGTGCAGAAAAGCAGACGACAATCTCGTGAAGATGATTTGGGGCAAACAGGAAGAAGGCAAGAGGGAACAATGGCATCCAGCAAAGATGTGGATGTTTTGTGAAAAAGAAGACTTGTGGGAATCTGTGATGAATGTTGAAGAAGGCAGGAGAGTGGCATTAAATAGAGAGAGATGGCAACAGTTGACGCAACACCACAACCCCAAGCGAAAATAGGAAAAGGAGGTTGATGATGATTTTCTCTGTTGTATTTTTACTTTTTCTCCTTACATGTGCATTAATCATCTTGTAAACCTTGTTTCTTCTATTTGTTTACAGATCCACACCACTTCCAATCTTTTTCCTTTGCTCACAACACATAAGGTTCCTCTTGTTAATTCTCCCCAACCCAGCTTTCTCTGTAATCTTAGTCTTTCCTGATAGTTCCCATTCCTACCTTTGTTACAGTAAGGGTGATTAAATATTTGTATTTTAATGTCCCCCTGTATCTGTATGTTTCCCCTAGCATCTGCTCACAACAGTGTAACCTATTATATAGCATTTAAAACAGCTCACCTCCATATAATTAAAACATAACAGTGAAGACAAAATTGTATTAAAATGTATTGTACTCTAGTTGTTGGTTGTACATGCCATTAAATGACACTGTCCCACATTCCTCTGGATTAAATCAGCTCTTTCTTTAAATGTTAGAAGAACCTTTAAATTAATAGCAAAACAATTAAATATTAGGTCCAATGTCTTTTGTTTCCACTGCAATCAAATGTCTTAGGCCTGATGCTTCCCCAGGCTGAAAGAAACACATTTTATAAAAATGTCGGTTTCATATGTGCTGTTGCACACATGGAGTGAGATAGCTCCACAACATGCCTTCTTGTCGTCTCATGGATAATCTCTATCATTAACCTGTTGCTCCATCTTCTGGCAAGACTAAATCAGAGTCATTGCTTTCTTGTCCACTCTACTTTATCCTTTTAGAAAGTAGTTCAACACTTTTTTGCTTCTCCCCCAATTTTTGTCTTAAACACCAGAAATGGTTTTGTGGGCTATCTTTCGTGCAGTCTCTTCCCTTTTCGTGACGTTCTGCTGTCCTCCTGGTCTTTGGCAGCATTTGATGTAGTTTGATCATGTACTTGTTTACATATCTCAACCTTCTTTTCTAATAGTTTTTTGTCATCATGGGAAATAGCACTCTCATTACTGCTGGGTTAATTTGTTTGAACCATAAATTCGTTTGCCTGCATATTTTAAAATATGGCATAAATCGTTTATATTTCAACATCATATCCAGGGAAAATCTTGTTCCACAAAAAACGTCTGTTGACCCATTAAAAATGCTTGCACTTGCTACGTCTTCATTGTGCACTTGTTTATGTCTCTCAAAATCCTTTTCTAATAGCTTTGGGTCATCAAAGGATTTTACTCCTTGGGGAATGACACTCTCATTATAGCTGGGTAAATTAGTTTGAACTATAAATTCAGCTGCCTGCAGATTTTAAAATATGGCATAAGTCCACTACATTTCAACCTCAAACCCAGGGAGAAGTATTGTTCCATAAACAACCCTATTGAGCAACTTACAAACTTTTTCCTATTTTCCACAACAGAATCAACAGTCTTTCCTTCAGGTGATAGTTTTGTATCTTAATGACCATTGGGTGCACATACCATTTTCCTGTCTTAGGTTCATAGTTTCATAGGTAGATACTAGGCTATCTGCCCTAAGGCATTTATAAGCCTAGCCACAGTGTATTTGGCTTCTGCCTCCCTATTAGATTAGCCTACTGTGCCTGTGTAAAGTAGGTCACAGAAGGTACCCTTTTAAGATTAGTTTACTGTGCCTCTGTCTAGCAGGGACACAGTAGAGATCCCAGGGGTGAATTTGCGATTTCCCATCCAAGCGTCAAGATTTCGCTTGAAGAGGGTGAATGAGGGGCTATGTCTAACATGAATTGGGATTTTATTCCAGAGTCAGGGGAGCCTCTGGGAAATGAATCTGTCCCTCCAGCATGTCCTATTTATTTTTGTGCTGAGGTTTAGGTCCCTGGAGCGTGTAGCTCTAAGGGACTTGGATTTTTTGAGGTGGAGCATGTCCATTAATTCTGGGTTTGACATGACTTTGTATGTCAGGCATAGATCGCCTCTGAGTAGGCGGTAAGCAACTGAGTAGAGCTGGAGTTTCTTTAGTCAAGCTGCATAGGACATCTGTTTCTATCCCATGATCCTCTTGGTGAGGTACTTTTGGGGTCTCTCCAGTTGCTGCAGGTGTCGGGTAAGGTACATCCCAAAAGGGGCATTGTATTCAATTATGGGTCTGATGAGTGACGAGTAGAGGGGCACAATGACCTCTCTCGATCTAGATGCAAACCCTTTCGTGATAAGGTGGGCTATATAGAAGGTCTTTCTAACCACTTTGGCAACGTGATTATCAAAGGAGAGATTACTATCTACGTTGGTCCCCAAATCTCTAATTACTTCTTCCGTACATAATGGATTACCACCTATGTGGTAATTTGTGGGCACCTTGTTTTTCCCAAAGGGGATGACTATGCACTTTTTAGCATTTAGCTTGAGGCCGTGGCTCTGGCACCAAGCATCTGTCTCTGTGAGACCCTTTTGGAGGATGCTTGTGTCAGCTGGAGATTCGATTATGGCCCCCAGTTTGCAGTCATCTGCGAACTTTGTCAGCCATAATCCCCCCATGTTAGCCTGAACCTCTGAGAAGTATATGCCGAACAAGAGAGGTCCCAGAACTGAGCCCTGTGGGATGCCACTTGTAACTGGTTTGGATTCGGACATGGCACCTGCAATTCTGACCATGTGGGTTCTATCTCTGAGCCAGTTTGCAACCCATCTTGTGATATAGGGGTTGATATTTAAGCTGGTAAGCTTATTTATGATGCCCGAGTGGGGTATTGTGTCGAAGGCTTTTGCGAGGTCCAGGTAGGCTGTGTGGACTACCTTGCCCTCATCTATGGCTTTGGTAACTGTTTCAAAGAAATCAACTAAGTTTAAGAGGCAAGATCTGCCCTTAACAAAGCCGAATTGGGTAGGGTCCAGTGTCTGGAGGCTCCCAATGTCTTTGTTTATGAGTTCCATGATAATATGCTCCATAGCTTTACAGACCAGACTAGTCAGGCTTATGGGGCAATAGTTTCCGGGGTCCGTTGTGGCACCACCTTTGTGGAGTGGGACCACTGTAGCAGTACGTCATTCTTTGGGTACATATCCTGTAGTAAGGCTAAGTTTGAACAGTGACTTAATGTGAGGGTTCAGTTCTTCTTGGAGCTCATGTAAGACACAGCCTGGGACACCGTCCGGTCCCATAGATGCTGTGTTTTTTGCTTTGGAGAGGGCAGCTTTCACCTGTGCATCTGTGATGTCAGGGAGGTTACATTCAGTTGGGATAGGCATTTGCTCCTTTGGGGGGTAAGGGGGGGGGAAGTTTGCACTGAATCTGTCTGCTAGGATGTTGGCTATGTCTGTAGGTTCAGTATATTGTGTACCATTATGCAACAATTCAGAGCATATCTGGGAGTTTCTGCCCATGTTCCTGACATAACTAAAGAAGGCCTTGTGATTATCATTAGTGTCTAGGGCAATTTTTCTTTCGAAACTGGCCTTTGATGATTTTATGAGGGATCGAAGTTTCTTGCTTATACTGATCAGAGATGCCTTCCCTTTTTGGGATTTTGCTCTGTCATGTAGTAGCTTCCTCCTTCTGTCGTATAGCTTATTTATGGCCAGGGTCCACCAGACCGGTCTCCTGTTTTTGGAGGAGTGAGTCTTGGTTTTATTTGGGATAGCACAATCCATGCATTCCTGCAGGTGCTCATAGAATGCATTTGTAAAGGATTCTGCGGATTGGGCTGTATTATCCTCTGGCCCAGGGGCTTTGAAGGATTCCACCTCAGTATTGAGAAGTGCAAAGTTGGCTTTTGAGAAATTCTTTACAGTGATTTCCTTGGCTGGGAGTGGGGACGGGATATGAATGTCCAGTGAAATTTGTTTATGGTCTGATCTTACCAATGAGGGGTTTACCTCTGGTGTGGAACATAGAGTCCCCATGTTGGTGATGACCAGGTCCAATATGTTGTTCCCTCTTGTGGGAGTGGTGACCAGTTGTTCCATTGCGTTAGAGTTTATAAATTCAAGGAACCATTGGGCGAGGGTGTTTGGGCTTGAGTAGTTTTCCCAGTCAATGTTTGGGTAATTGAAGTCACCCAATAACATAGTGTTTGAAGAGACCTTCATATTCTCCAGTGTTCTCAGGAATGTCAAGTGGGGTTCCTGTAATAGGGAGGGTGTTCTGTAGCAGGCTACAAACTGAAAGGCAGTTTTGCCCACTGTTAGTTGCACATGGATGGTTTCCGATGCTTCGTGCAGTGCCACTAACCTGGAGGTGTAGGTATCTTTGATGAATATAGATACTCCCTCTCCTTTTGTGCTTCGGTCTGAGTTTTGGGGCCAAAACGCATGGTATGAGTTATAATCTGGTAGAGCTCTGTGTGCTGCCCCTCCAAACAATTTCTCAAAATGTTGCTCCCCAACCCTCTATACTCTGTGCGCTTGGTCAAGCAGAATTTCTGCTTCACCCAAGCCCATTCAGTTACTTAAGAAGTCCTTCAAGAATTTCACACAGGGATTACCTTTGACCCCTTCCAGTACATTGACTATTTTAAGGTTTTCTCTCCTACTGCTATTTTCAATCTCCATTAATTTATCTTCCATTTTTGCCCTTGAAACTTCCAGCTCCTTCACTTTTCCTTTTAAATTCCTTTCTTCCTGTTTTATTTGTAGCAGTTTGTGAAAGTGGTCGCTCAGTGTTTTTTCCACCTCTTCCACCTTTTTGCTATTCTTCCACATATAATCCATACACGTATCACCTGTTTCAACTCTTCAGAGTAGAGCCGCTCGATCTTTTCTGTTAGAATGCCTAGCTCTTGTGAATGATTTGAGGTTGCCATGCCTTCACCATTACACTATTCCCCTCTGAGTGCAGTTACTGCTGTTCCCAAGTCGTCTTTTTTTTTTAACTTGATAAAACCATTTACTCACTACTGGAAAGGGATTGTGGTCAGGGATGTGGCCAGAGAATTCTGTTTTGCACTCAAACTCTTAGTGCTGCCCCTCCAAACCATTTCTCAAAATGTTGCTCCCCAAGCACTTAAACATATGCATCACTTTCAGCAGTTCACTCTAGCTATTAAAGATATTGTCTCCAGATTAGCAGATCTTTATGAAAGAAAGCTGTGTACCCTTTACTGGAGGCATTATTTTGGACTCTTGTAACAATAATAGGATCTCATAAAGCCCTAATGATTTCAAATGATACTCATAAAACTGTACTCAGTAGAGTACAAATAGCTTGCCTGGCTACATCATTGATTAAGGTTAGCATCACTCTCCTGACTAACTTGTTAACATACTGGAAGTCCCTTCTTATACTGTTTTCATTTATTTTTCTTAAGGCTTTGTAATGATCACCTTAGCTAATGTCTGACTCCTCCATAGCTGACTATGTGGATTAATGATAATAAATGTTAATGTGTGCAGATTTACAACAAACAAAGATAGCCTCACAAACAAAGGAATATAGCAACGTGGGTTAAAGAAATGCCAGCTAAACATATAGTCAAATGACACATCTAAGCCATTAACTTTAGCCACCATTTATGATAATTATTTACTATTGTAATATATCAATTACTTCTATTCCATGTTTATTTTTAAATTGTAAAAAAAAAAATCATTAATGCGATCTTTCTTTTAACTATGCAGGCCTTCCACGTTAACATAGAAAAATGGACTGGAAGACTTTTCAAGCTTTGCTGAGTGGTGTAAATAAGTATTCCACAGCATTTGGACGGATCTGGCTCTCAGTTGTGTTTGTGTTCCGTGTACTTGTTTACGTGGTAGCTGCTGAAAGAGTATGGGGAGATGACCAGAGAGACTTTGACTGCAACACAAAACAGCCTGGCTGTACAAATGCCTGCTATGACCATTATTTTCCCATTTCCCACATTCGTCTTTGGGCATTGCAGCTTATCTTTGTTACCTGCCCCTCATTGCTAGTGGTTATGCATGTAGCTTATAGGGAGGATCGAGAAAGGAAGAACAGATCAAAAAATGGGGAAAATTGTAGCAAGCTCTACCAAGATACTGGGAAAAAACATGGTGGTCTGTGGTGGACCTACCTGTTAAGTTTATTTTTTAAAGCCGTTACTGAAGTAGCATTCTTGTATGTCCTTCACAGACTCTGGAATAGCTTTGATCTCCCTCTGTTAGTTAAGTGTGTGGATATCAGTCCCTGTCCTAATACAGTGGACTGCTACATTGCTAGGCCATCAGAAAAGAGGACCTTCACCTATTTCATGGTTGGAGCCTCTGCTGTATGCACCCTGCTGTGTGTTTGTGAAATTTGCTATCTGATTGCCAAACGAATTTTCCGGTGCATACAAAAGCGAAAAAATCATCAGTGTAATTCAGTAACTTACAGCAAAGCTTCCACCTGCCAGTGCCATGCTAAACTTGAGCAAATAAGTTTAAGTCCAATGAACAAAAAAGCTGAAAGTGCCAGAGCATCAGCACCAAATTTGACATTACTCTAATGAGTTAATATACAAGCAAATTCATATAAATTCCTTCATGCCACTCAGCATAACGCTAATATGTATTACACAAGTGTTTGCTTATTTTGGCTGTATAGTGTTTTTATAGAGGTTGCTTCACTACCTTTTCTTGAAAATACATGATATAAGCTCCTTTTGTCGAGCCAATAGTTACTATTAAAGACTCTGCAAAACCTCTGATTTTTTTAGCTACTGCCAAAGTGATAAACTAAATGAATGTCCAGTGTATTACTTTTATAAAACATACTTAACAATGAAGTATTTTACTTGACTATGATGATATACATCAAGATAATAGAAATGTGTGTATTACTAGAACAGTTATATGCATTTAAAGCAAGATCGTCCCCCCACCACCACCAACAACAACAAACGTAACCATTTCATACTGCATCAGATTTATTCTCTTCTACAGAAATATAAGCCTTAATCTCCACTACTTTGCATTTTTAAAGAATTTAGACACTGAAGTTTGAAATGGAGTGATTTTGAAACAAAAACAACTAAAGATGGCACCATGAAGTTGACTTTCATTATATATCTTAAGTAAACTTGATGACACAAGCATTACATCATGGAAACATAGAGATGCATGTTCTATAACAATGAATTCTATTACTAAGAGAAGATGTAAACTTAAAATGTTTTCATCAGTCCAAAATCTGAAACAAAACACTGCGGCTATGCATCCATATTAATTACAGCAACAAATGGGTGCTCAAGAAAAACTATTCAGAGAATCTGATTTTTTTGTCAAGAGACATCAGACTGATGTCCCATCTGCTTAAGTTGGTGGTAGCTCAGGTGGATGTAAAAGATTCCATGACACCTATCAAAAATGATAGGGAAGTTCCCATTGCCCTTGTCAAATTTCCCCTAGTAGTAAAAAATACCACCTCAGGTCTCCACTGAATGGAGGCTACTAGCCTAGTGGGATTAACCCCATCAACAAAGAACAGATACATAAATAAATAACAGTTAATGTAGGTCCTTGTTGAAACCATTGCTGAGTTGCAGAACTACCATACTTTTCATAACACTGTTCAAAATGCAAGGATTGCACAGAACATGGATAGAGCACGATATTACTATTTGTTTTTTGATGTAGCTGTTATACCTTCAAAAAATATATCTTTTCTTCTTTATGAAAAGAAAATAGCATTGAGGGAAACAACTTTATCAAGCTGCCTTAAGACGTAATGCAGCTAAATTCATGGAGCCTTGATGAGCATTCATACTCATCTGAACTAATTGCTGTTCACACTGTGGAAAGACTAACATTGGAAGAAAGAAAATGCTAAGATGAAAATAGAAAGAGACAACTACTTAACTTGATGCAAACAGTTAATATGGAGTTTGTTCATCAAAGAACTGGAGCCTGCGATTATAAAAGAAGAAATATCACCTTTATGAAGACTTTTGGCATCTGATAACTGTTATCAAGTCACTGCCCATTTAAATGAGCAAATTCAATTATAGGCAATTAATATTACTAGCAATCAGTGCAATTTTTTATCATGACAGAAGTCAAGTAAACAATGAAACACAAAACCTTGCACAGATAATGTCTCTTTCCTTGAAACTTATATAGGTCTTTTGTATGGACAAGACTCTTTCTGTAACATTCATGACATGATTTTTTCCACAACTATGGTTGAATATTTAAATGCGAGGAGATGGAATTGCAGTCCCTTCCTCATTTCTGTGTAACACTGGATCTTGGAATAATAATATTAGTTTGGAAAAGTGGGAAGTAATCCCTCACATAAGAGGGTAATAGTGTGCCCAGCCAAACATACTTAAAATACTGGAATTTATGTACTGACTAATGAAGCCTTTTACAACCACTGGCTATTTAGCTGAGGTGCTCATCTGACTGCCTGTAATCAGGAATATGCGGTTTGACCAGCCCCGACTCCACAATATTAAGTAGAATAAAGTGTCATTGTCATTCAGGTGAGATATTCCTGTCACAGTCTACAAGGACAAACACTTTATCCTTAAAGCAGGCATACTTATTTTCACACAAAGACTAACATGGGGACAGCAAAAATGAAATACTGATTTTTCAGAAGGTCAATTTTAACTTTTTAGCCTTACATAAAGTTAAGCAAAATGCACAAACTCATCACAACTTTTTCTGCTGAGGCTGCACATAGAATATAAGGCTGAAAATGTTTTTTTGAATTAAAAATGTTTTTTTTAAGGAACGCATTTCTAAAAGGAAAGTTTTATATTGTGCAATCGTCAAGAAATGGTTATACTTAATGAATATACATGAAAAAATTAATACTGCTTTTAACATCTTATTTAATGGTACATATGTATGTGATGTTTGCCATCACAGATGCAAAAATATATATCTACAGGGCATTTTCCACTAATGAATCTTCTGAGAAGACTGGGGACTTAGCAGGAGCCATCTTCTTAAGGTGGGAGGGTGAAGCTGTCTGAAGGATTGTGTCATTTACAGAAATAGGCAACAGCCCATGGCATGAGCACCATTTCACACCCCTCCCATGAGCATTTACAAGGCTCAGTGAGGGGCATTACAGCTGCTGACTGCCTAAATGATGCCTGCACTGTGAGCAGCTCTTTGGCTAACAAAGAACAAATGGGGCTCAGACCACAGTTACTACTTACTACCCAGATGGTTGCAGGAGTGACAATAATCAGATGTTTGGGAAGTGTGGAAAAACCAAACAATAACAAAAACTAAATAGAAAACAGAAAGAAAAAAATTGGTGACTCAATATGAGGCTACACAAGGTGATTCCTCTTCTTTAATCATATTCTAAAATAATATAAAACTTCATTTAGTTATGCATCTAACTATTTTCACAGACCTCTCTATGCATTCCTGTATTTGTCTACTAACTGTATATTTACAAAACCTGCAAATAAAAAAAATAAGTTTTCGTAATTTAAGTTGAGGCTGGACATTATAGATTTTACCTTTAGCCATGACCATGAATTTTTTTATTTACAATAAAACTGGTTATATTAAAGAGTCACTAAAGCAAACATCTTAAGAACTAGATCTATAGAACTGTGGGGAAAATGAAGCCTGATGCACTGCAAAAGTGAATTGTCAGATGCAGCTAAACATTAGACCTCGCTTGGCACTGAACCTGTTGTGGCTGAACTTAGAAAGATGTAAGAAGGGTAGTTAAAATCAGAACTGAAATCATGGTATTATGCATACATATGTACCATTTGTAAAGCTGAACCTGTAAATATTGCTAAAGTGTGATATAATTTAAGATATTGGTAGCATGTTAAGGCAACATTCAATGTATCATTTCATAACATAATATGTAGACCATTAAAGCCTTTGATTTGAACTGTCTGTTTATATTTCACTGAAACCCTGTTTTGATATTAAACAACGGAGTTTAGTACATCAACACAGCAGTGATTAGCCTTATTTGTTGATTTTACATTGAGTTTAACCACAGACTGTAAATAGGTTTTGCATGTGTAAGCATTAGGTATGAACAGATAAGTTTTATTGTAACAGCTTAAGCATAGGACTGATAATGAAACTGGAGGATTAACTAATATGACCTACTAATAACGAGGTTATGTTGCTGCTGAGGCTTGTGGGAGATGTAGTGTATTATTATGCTGTACAGCTGTCCACAGCACAATCCCCTTGAGCATTTCATGGCTCAGATGTAGTGCCATGGAATATCCCAGAATGTTTGTCTGCCTTACTTTCTGCTGCATGTACTGAAGCATTACAGGGAGGTACAAGGCCCTTATTCCTTACGTTGCACTTCCACATGGCTCTCTGTCTTTCTTTTACAGATCACATGAAATGCAATAAGGTGTGGCCGCTTGTGTAATACTTCACATGATCATTTATTTGATCATTTGCTATTAAAATAAAGTAGGAGATACAACTGACAAGTATCAGGAATCTGCAGTATGTATGTTCTGCCTGAAGATCCTGACAGATGCAAAACTATTAACTAGTATTAAATCTATGCTAGTATCTGATGACTCTGTAGTATTCTAAATGTGATTTTAACATGCTGCTTGTAAGACAAAACATGAAAATTAAATTCAGTAAAAAAAAATCATAACAAAGTCCACAAGTAATTTGGAAAATGAACCACATTAATTATTGTTAATATCTTTAAAACAAACCCTCTTAGTCCTGATCGTAATCATTATTGCTATAACATCATCAAAGTTTTACAAAAATGTTTATCCTATGAGATTCAACTTGGAGTATTGAAAACTAGTGCCTGCACTGATGATCTTTTTTATGTACCATCCATGGGTTCCTAATGCTTAGCTCTATCACTGTAGCCCACCTTTTTCCATTTCAAAATATTTGAAAATGGCCAATCGTACTAATGAAAATATAAGCAGGAAAACATTGAAGTCACCAAAGTGACAAGGTCATATTTAACAAAAAGATGGCTTCTGCTGGCTTCAGTGTTTCTGTTGCAGACATCAAACCTACTTCCAACTTCACCCCATGAGAATTGATGGGCAAAGATCTTAAGTACTGTACAGATGGAAAGAATTTATACCAGCCGCAGAATTACATTGTCTGACAAAACTGAGTAATAGTGATACTATGGTTTCACAGAGTGCAATTAACAGAGTGTGAACATTCGCTGTAGGTGATTGTCACTAAGGAAAAGTGTCACCCTAACCATATGCGCAAAAAATGGGAAAAGGGGTTTGCAGATGGATGGATGGAGGGATCAGTGGATGAATAGATGGATGGATGCAGAAAATGTAAGCTAAGAATATTTAAAAATTGAAAAGGTTATGACCACAATTAAAAGACTGTTTGAACTATACAAGGGAGTAAAACTCCTTTAAATTGAATGGCTGCACTAATCATGTGGCATACACGACTTCTAAGCTGTGAAGAAATCTCTAAAACAGGGGAGAAGCCAAGGCAGCATTTCATTTTAAGTATGAATAGTGAACAAGGAATCTGATATGCTAGAAGATAAAGAAGTCGACAGGGGATGATAAGGCTGTCGTTGACAGACACTGCTACATGAAAAATATTAGAAACAGTAAACAGGGGGCACATAATTTAGTATACATTCAGTACATGAACAATATCCTTGCCATAATAGCTGCTACCAGAGAACTGGACACCCTCATTGTCAAGTACATAGGCTAGATTGGGAAATACATTGCATGTGGATTTCTCTTTATTTAAGTAAATAATTGTTGGTTTGTTTATTCACCTGTTTGCAATAAAGTGTGCTTCCATCTTGCAAGGGAACTTTACATTTCTTACTGCAGCAAATTATACTAAAAAGCTAAGCAACCACCACTGTCTCAAAAAACAAAACCTGATACAATAGAATTGAGTATGTCAAGTGGATTATATAATCATTGGTAAACTGCAGAACAAATACAACAGCAAGAAGAAAAAAAAACAAAGTCAACACACCTGTCAGAGAAAGAATAACACAGATAAGTACTAACCATCAATGCTAAAACAAATCCCACACCAAACATTAAATTATATAAAAAAAACCTGAAAAAAAAGCATAATATTTTTTTTTTGTGGGGGGGGGGGCAAGCTCCCTCCATCCCACATACCCCAGTTACTCCACATATACTAACTCTAGGATCGCACAAAAGGGAAGAAAGGGTATATTCCTGTCCCGCACTGTAGTGCGATCTTGCAGAAGAAAAGACATCACATTTATACATCTTTCCACAGATACCTACCATATATACAAACCTCTCCCTAAGCCACTCAAGCAATACCACTCAACACACATTCACTGTCTTTAAATGGTATTCACTCACTATTAATATTACTGGCATTCAAGAAAAAAAAACAAATATGGAAATGACCGAAGAAAATAAATGCTGCTAATAATTCAGCTACCTCCAGGCACCTGCTATACACACAACAATCTTAACAGCACTTACCTAAGAACATTTTTCTGCACAAAATACACTAATGACTTATTGACCACAGAAATGCAGTCAGGTTATCTGGTGCCTTGTTTAGTTCCTTGATCTATTACCCCTTTCAACTGTAAGTTGAGGACCAAATTAAAAAAAAAAAACTCTTCAGCTCTGAAACTGTAGCAAACCACTTGCTACAAATGCTGCAAAGGTAACGTGGTTTACTGCAATTACAATATGACACACAAAGTGCTTCATCACTTCAGTGTGACTGCAAATGGCATTCATTTCTTAAAGCAGTTACAGCATGACCACACCACTGGCATCTGATGATTGCATCCCATAATACCTTATACCCCAGGCAGCTGCTCCCTTTGCCCTACTTTAGTTATGCTTTGGTTTGACTATCTTGTACTCCCTGAAAGAAGTATGCAACTAGAAGAGCACTTAGTCTGTTTCTACATCCACCAAACAGGCTAACCGAATGAGCAGTTGGCCAAACAAAATGTACTCATTATATGATATCTTGATAGAAGCTACAGCACAGAAAATCTAGTCATACAGCTGAAGCAATAATAACTGAACCAATTGTTTTTTTTTTCATCTGAATGAGTACTTCAAGTAATTACTTGCAAAATAAAAACAAATCTAACCCCTTGTGTGTCAGTAGTCATCACTAACTGAAGCATTTAGAGATGACAGATAGTTTACAGCAATATCCCTGTATACCATAAGGAGAAATATTTGTTTGAAAGAAGCCTTCATTTAGTGCAATGCATTAAGAATTGAAGCTTCAGCCACAAAGGTATCACATGCAACAACATAAAATCATTAATACATGTGGTACTGCAAACTGGAAAAGACTCAAGAGAGAGACATGAACAATAGCTTTCCAACACAGGAGTAAATGCATCTGTTTTAAAAAAAAAAACTTTACAGCTATGCCATAACTATAATTGCTTTAGCTTATACTCAAAATTATATCTAGCAGTTAATGCAAGGGCTTATGGTTAAAAGCTGTTATCCTGAGTTTGATTCCCTTAGCCTCCATTTGACCACTGCATATTTCCAAGAAAGTCGCTTTTACAGACAGTGCTTCAGGACTGAAGCTGAAAAAGGTCCATGTGAATTCAATCAGTATATCGACAGGTGGTCAAGGTGAAATTCCCTGGGCATCAATTACCTGAAGCACAAAACACCAAGGAACACAAATCATGTTTTCTGTAGGAAATCACTGTCGTTGCAATTTCTACATCTGTGCTGGCTGTGATTTCCTTCTTTGGGGAGATTTCCCCCTTCAGATTATTACAACCGTGGTGCTGATATAGATATATTTGGGTCATGTATGGGAGTGGAGCGGGCTTCCCCATTTAAAAACAGTTGCACTTTACTTTTTCACCTTTCTATGTTTTCAGCGCTAGTTTTCATCATTTCTGATGCTCAGGGTTTTTAGAAATAAATATCTAAAATTATAACATACAGTTGTGCATGCAAGACAAAATGAATATAGCAATGTTTGTTTTTCAACTCTGTCATTCATTTCTGAATTAAAAAAAAAAAGTCTGGTCACCTTACTTGTGGGGAAAAAGAAACAAGCTTTTTTTGAGGCTGCAATAGAAAATTTTACTTTAGCGTGTTTACCTGAATGAAATTCAAAACAAGGCATATACTCCACCCTCACCATCCTAAAAAGAAAACTTTTACATTAGTAGTGTACTGAGTCATACATTTTCTGATTGTAGAGAGCAGGAACAAATGAGCAGTAGAATTGGTGAAGATACTTGAGACACATGTCTAAAATACATGGGTTAAGATACCTATGAACATGTCTAAAATAAAGGGAAATGATTTAGGTTCATAAGTTCATAGGTAGGTACTAGGCTATCGGCCAGACCTCTCAACCAATTGGGAACCAATTTCAACAGAATCAGGGACAAGTCAAAAAAAATCAGTGGCAATCAGGGACACTTTTAAAATATTAGTGCTATTAACTTGAAACATTGACAGAATCAGAGCATATGAATTAATACACATTTTCTGAAGTAAAAGAAGTTTGTAACTCTTAATTATTGTCATTATTCATTAAGTGTAATTCACCACCTTTCTTCCAAAAGTCACTAGTTTTAGGAGGGATTAAGAGGGACAGAGTTAAAATTTGAGTCAAAATTAGGGACGTCCCTGAAAATCAGGGACAGTTGAGAGGTATCGACCCTGGGGCCTATATAAGCCTAGCCAAAAAGGTTCCCTGGCTTTCGCCACTGAAGAAAATGATTTTCCTGTGCCCCCGTTGAGCAGTACCACAGAAGTGATCCCTGGGGTGAATTATCTATTTCCCATCTAGTCGTCAAGATTTTTCTTAAAGAGGGCCAATGAGGAGCTTTGCTTAACATGAATGGGTAGTTTGTTCCAGAGTATGGGAAGTCTCTGAGAATTTAAAAAAGACACAGATTCATAGACAAAATCAAAACTGCCAATAATCCGAATTTGCTATTTTACATATGAGCCCAGCTGATACATTCAGTTCTGACATACATCCTAATTGCTCTTTTTGCACTAACCAAGCTTTATATCACCCAAAACTGGCTTGACAGAACCAAAATAGAGTGGAAGGGCTTTTTTTAACATGGCCTCTAAATACATTATGTCCCACAAGCTGATTCTAGGTAATAAAAACAAATGTGAGAAATATCAGAAATTTTGGAACCTCATCATTGAACAAATTTTGAAATAATTTATAACATGAACATAGGTATCAAGTTACCCTTACACACTTTGGAAGTCTTCACCTCTTGGTAATTAATTGGCAAAAGTTTCTGATAACTCATCTTTGATCTACTAATAACTTAGATATTATCATCATTGCTAACACAATGTAGCACTAAGTGTAGATAGATGTACATAGTTTAATTAGATTTAGCCCTTTACTCACCACTTAATTTCAAACATATACCTTTTATAATTATAAATGTTCTTAAGTAAATATATCAGTGACCCATTTCTTTAGAATTCATAATTTGACATCTAAAGATAAGTTTGTAAAAGGTACTTATTTGTTATTGTCATACCAATGTAAATTTGTTCATGAGATAATGTCATCTTATGTTACTCCTTTCTTTTATGGTTTGTACAAGAAGTATTTGAAAATATATTAAATAAATGATGGAAAAAAAACTGCATATAATCTATGAAAATAAAACTGAAATAGGAAGTCCAATTTGACAAGGGCAGAAAGTCATGTTTTTTGCCATAAAGCATGTTTTGCGCATGAAAATTAACTTAACTGAGGTGTTTTGTACAAAAACTTAATTTAAACAGGGTGAAATGTCCATTGTGTTGACATACTTTTCATTGTAGTGATATATTTTTCATTTTGTAAAAACCGACTAAGATTATTTCCAATTGTATACCAATGCCATTCATGCAGCACTCTGCTTTCCTTTTGTCAACTTAGCAAACACAAGTACATGCTTTAAGGTATTAGTACAACCTCTCAATAACAAAAATACTTTATGACATTAGTGTAAATTATTTACTAATTTACATTAAAACATAATAAAATGTTTCAATGTCTCTAAATAATTTACATTAAAACATAATAAAAATGTTTCAATGTCTCTACCACTTTCCCATACTCTAAGAGTTTTGATTATTTTATATTTTATTTTAACTAAAGGAAATTGTATATGATAGGTTCATAAATTCATAAGTAAATAGTAGGCTAGCTGAACTTGGGGCCATTTTAAGTCTAGCTAGCTTCCCTTAATACAAATCAAACCCTTTAACTCTTGTTTGTGGGGTAAACACCTTAGCCATTATGCCATCCCCCAACCATTGTACCTTATATTTGTGAGGTAAAGACTTTAACCATTATGCTAACCCTTAACTCTGAAGAATCAAACTCAGTATCTTGTGTCTCTGAGGTAACATTATATGTGTGTGTGTGTGTGTGTGCGTGTGTGTGTGTGTGTGTGTGTGTGTATATATATATATATATATATATATATATATATATATATATATATATATATATATGGGTCTACTTTAAATAACCGAACCGACACTTCACCGACACACAAAACACCGACCCCAAATAACCGAAAACACACAACACCGACAACTCACAAAACCGAGCACCATTACACCGACACAAATAATGTAAACTACACATTACACACAATGACATATCCACTAACCTTAACCCAAACCCTAGCCCTAAGGTTCGACACTACCGCACACTTACCCTACCCGCACCCTAACCCTAACTCACTTAACCCACCCCTAAACCTAACGACTGTCACTATCGCACACTTAACCTACCTGCACCCTAACCCTAACTCACTTAACCCACCCTAAAACATAAAGCCCGTCACTATCGCACACTCACCCTACCCACACTCTAAACCTAACTCACTTAACCCATCCCTAAACTACAGTCCGTCACTATCACACACTTACCTTACCCAAACCCTAACTCTGACACTACCACACACTCACCTTTCCCACACCCTAACCCAAAATCCCTCAATATCGCACACTTACCTGACCGCTCCTAAATCCGTCACTATCGCACACTTACCGAGTCGCGCTCACACGTTGCCCTTGTCGGTCTTTCAGCTGTCGGCAAATCACTTTTTCGATCAACTTGCTTTTCGGTCGTTTCATCTCGGTCTTCTGCGTGTCGGTGAAATGTCGGTTCGGTTATTTAAAGTAGACCCATATATATATATATATATATATATATATATATATATATATATATATATATAGTTTACTGTAAAAATGAAGAATAAAGGTTTGGCGAACACGAGAATGCCGAATGTCAGCTGGCTGATTCCCATATTGCCGAACTACATTTCTCTAAGTGTCCTTTGCAGCCAATGCCACTGTGCATTCACTTATATACCGTCAGTGCTTACGAACAGAGATCATGGTACAGAGTGGTTTGGGAAATTTATCCTTTTCCTTACTGTAGTGCAATCTCGGAGTTTTGATATATAATTTGCAGTGGGTGTGGGGGGTGCAGAAGGGGCTTGCCCTCCTGCAAAAATCTGAATCTCACCATTGTGCAGTACTGAACTATGTACATTTGTACTGCTGAAAAGCAGGCAGGTAAGTGGCAGCAGGTATAAAAACATCATTGATATCGAACATGCCGAATTCGATATCTTCAGTATTACCATTCGACATTGTTACATAATTAATATGCAGAAGGTCAAAATTATGTCTCAGTATTTCTACCACATCACATTCCAAATTTGGCATTTTTGATAGTAAACCTATATATATATATATATATATATATATATATATATATATATATATATATATATATATATAATCCCACATTTATATTTTGTACCTCAGTTGAATTCACTTTTTAATAGTTGTTTTATTAATCACTTTAGCTAATGTCTGACTTTTCCACAACTGATTTTGTGGTTTGATACTAATAAATGATAATGCATGCAGATTTGGAAATGAATTATAAAGTGACTTCCCTCTGGTTAGCAGACTCTGATATCCCACAGATACATGCGAGTTTGCTAGTTTAGCAATTTCTTTTTCTGCAGATGTAATTTTTATATAGTTTTAGGATTAATCAAAATCTTATGTCCTCCCAAAAAGATAAATGTAACAATGTGGGTTAAAGAGATAACACATCTGCAAATCAGCAAAAGAGATCTTTAAGCTATTAACTTTAACCACCATTTATCCTGATTACCTACTATTGTAACATATCAGTTTCTTCTATTCCTTGTTTATTTTTAAATTCTGAAAAACATTAATTTGATTTTTTTAACTATGCAGGCATTCCACAGTAACACAGAAAAATGGACTGGAAGACTTTTCAAGCTTTGCTGAGTGGTGTAAATAAGTATTCCACAGCATTTGGACGGATCTGGCTCTCAGTTGTGTTTGTGTTCCGTGTACTTGTTTACGTGGTAGCTGCTGAAAGAGTATGGGGAGATGACCAGAAGGACTTTGATTGCAACACAAAACAGCCTGGCTGTACAAATGCCTGCTATGACCATTATTTCCCCATTTCCCACATTCGTCTTTGGGCATTGCAGCTTATCTTTGTTACCTGCCCCTCATTGCTAGTGGTTATGCATGTAGCTTATAGGGAGGATCGAGAAAGGAAGAACAGATCAAAAAATGGGGAAAATTGTACCAAGCTCTACCAAGATACTGGGAAAAAACATGGTGGTCTGTGGTGGACCTACCTGTTAAGTTTATTTTTTAAAGCATTTACTGAGGTAGCTTTTTTGTATGTCCTTCACAGAATCTGGGATAGCTTTGATCTTCCTCGGTTAGTTAAGTGCGTGGAAATCAGTCCCTGTCCTAATACTGTGGACTGTTACATTGCTAGGCCAACAGAAAAGAGGACTTTCACCTATTTCATGGTTGGAGCCTCTGCTGTATGCACTCTGCTGTGTGTCTGTGAAATTTGCTATCTGATTGCCAAACGAATTTTCCGGTGCATACAAAAGCGAAAAAATCGTCAGTGTAATTCAGTAACTTACAGCAAAGCCTCCACCTGCCAGTGCCATGCTAAACTTGAGCAGGTAAGCTTGCATCCAATGCACAAAAAAGTTGAATGTCTCAGATCCTCTGCCCCAAATTTGACATTACTCTAATGAGTGGGTATATTCATACAAATTCCTCTATTATGCTCAGCACAAAGCAGATGTATATTGCACAAG